>NW_026690391.1:0-34488 GCF_015227805.2 Hirundo rustica | reverse complement strand
TCCCCCCCCGCCCAGCCTTGCCTCCTCTCTCCCTCTCCCCGCGCCTCTCTCTGCCTCCCGATGTTTGATCCCGCCGCGCCGCCCGCAGGGATGAGCGATGGAGGGGCCGAGCCCGGCGGGAGCCCCGTGCTGCTGGCCGAGCCCGGCGACGCCGGGCGGGCCCGGGAGAAGCTGCCAAGCCGGGCGGAGCTGGAGAACGCCCTGCGTGCCGGAGGAGGCAGCGGAGGAACCGGCGGAGGCTTCAAGGACATCCCGGGAACGTCCGCCGTCAGCCCCGGCTCCTCCAAGCAGCGCGCCCCGGACACCGAGAGCCCGTCGGGGACCGGCGAGGCGGATTATTGCCGCCGCATCCTGGTGCGAGGTACGGGCGCTCGGTCCTCGCTCCGTTCCCCGCTTCTTCCGGCCGGGAGTTCCCTCTGCGAGCGCGGGGCATCCCCGGCACCGCTTCCAGCGCATCCCGAGCGCTTCCCGGCTGCCGCCTCCGGCCTCCCGGCCCCGCCGCTTCTTGCCCCGGCTGGGCTGCGTGCGGCACGGAGCGGGCCCGCCGCTCCGGCCCCGGCTCCGGGGGCAGAGGGCCGGGAGCGGGGCCGTGCCCGGAGGGAAGCCGGGAGAGCTCCGGGGGAACGGCTCCGGGGTCACGGAGCCGCCGGAGCCCCGCGGGGGAACGCGCGGGCGGCGGGAGAGGGGAGACAGCAGCAGCTCGGCGTTGGGAAGCGATGTCGCAGGAGAAAAGCGTCACGGAGCGGCGGCGGGCGAGGGGGGGTTTATTTTTTTATTTTTTATTTTTTAATTTATTTTTCTCCCACCTGCCCCGGTTCCTTTATAATATCACCGGCTCGGCGTTCCCCCGGCTGGGGCTCGGCGTTCCCCGCGTCCCGCCGGCCCGGGACTCGCCGGGATCACTTCTGGCTTGCGGCGAACCCCGAGAAGTTCGGGGCTCCCTCGGCGCGGCGGTGACAGGCGGGCGGGTCCCGGGCGCTCCGCGGCTCCGGGAGCCCGGGGATGCTCCTCCGGTGCCCGGAGCGCCTCTGCGGCCGCTCGGCGATCAGGGCCGAGGCCTCCCGGTGCCCAGCGCGGCACCGACCGCAGAGGCGGCCGTGACCTCCCTCCCTCCTCACCGGGCACCGGAGCCGCGTCCCGCTTCCATCGTTATCCCGAGCTCGGGCATCCCGGGAAAAGCTCCCCGCCCGCTCGCCCATAGCCTCCGGTTGTCGCGATAGGCGCCCTTCGCCCGGTTGTCCCGGTCCCAACCGGGGACGGCGGCCGAGCGGCGGGCAGCGCTCGGGGACGAGCCCCGGGGTCCCTCCCGTGGTGTCCCGGGTCCCGCCGGGGTCAGGCGGGGGTCAGGGCCCCTCCTCCGCCGGTTTCAGCCCTTCCGAGGCCGCCCCGACGGTGCCGGCAGCGGGAGAGGGGCGGGGGTCGGTGCCCGAGGCCGGGGCAGGGTCCCGGGGACCCCCCTCACCGGGGAGCTCCCGGTTTCACCATCTTGCTGCAACCTCCACAAAGGGTGCGGACAAAATGGTGGCGGGCAGAAAACGCCGCAAATTCACCGGGGTCGAACCGAAAAGAAGCCAGGGGAAGGCGGCGGGGACCACCGGGGCGGCGGGGACACCGAGCCGCCCGTCCCCGGCCGCGGGCACCGGGCGGCGGCTGGGCCCGGGCGGAGCCTCCCGCTCGGTTTTGTGCGAAGCGAGAGGTCAAAATGTTCGGGTTTAGGGTTTGAAATTTATTTTTTTTTTAAATTATTATTTTGAGTTGCGGCCTCGCTGCTTAGCCCAGGAAAGGGGCTCCGGTAGCTCCGGTAGCTCCGGTAGCTCCGGTAACCCCGGCCTCGGTGAGGAGCGGCTGCGGCCGAGCTGCCGCCATCCCCGGTGCTCGCCCGCAGTGCTTTCGGTGAAGTCGGGGGGTCCTGGTGACCCTCTCACATCGGCGGGGTCCTCTCGGGGTCTCGGTCCGCTCGCCGGTGCCGCGATACCGGGGATGGTCCGTGCGGGACGGAACCTCCCGGTCACCTCCCGGTCCCCTCCCGGGGATGAACGGGACAAGGATGCTCCTGGGCAGCCCCGGGGCCGGGGACACATCCCGGGATGCTCCCCGCGTTCCTCCCGGTCACCTCCCGGGGCTGGCCGTGGAGGGACCCCGGTGGCGTTTGGTGCCACCGAGGCCACCCCATGGCACGGAGGGGACATCCCGGAGGATGGAACGCGGGGCGTGCGGCCCAAAAGGTGCTGGCAGCTGCCTTGGTGCGGGAAGGCGTGGGGGCACGGGGTGTCCCTGTGCCTGGGTGAGGTGTCCCTGTGCCAGCGTGGGGTGTCCCTGTGCCAGCGTGGGGTGTCCCTGTGTCTGGGTGAGGTGTCCCCGTGCCAGCGTGGGGTGTCCCTGTGCCTGGGTGAGGTGTCCCTGTGCCAGCGTGGGGTGTCCCTGTGCCAGCGTGGGGTGTCCCTGTGCCTGGGTGAGGTGTCCCTGTGCCAGGGTGGTGTGTCCCTGTGCCAGGGTGGTGTGTCCCTGTGCCAGCGTGGGGTGTCCCTGTGCCAGCGTGGGGTGTCCCCGTGCCAGGGTGGTGTGTCCCTGTGCCAGCGTGGGGTGTCCCTGTGCCAGTGCGGGGTGTCCCTGTGCCAGCGTGGGGTGTCCCCGTGCCAGCGTGGGGTGTCCCCGTGTCTGGATGAGGTGTCCCTGTGTCTGGGTGAGGTGTCCCCCTGCCAGGGTGGCATGTCCCTGTGCCAGTGCGGGGGGGTCCCTGTGCCTGGGTGAGGTGTCCCTGTGCCAGCGTGGTGTGTCCCTGTTTCTGGGTGAGGTGTCCCTATGCCTGGGTGGGGTGTCCCCGTGCCAGCGCAGGGTGTCCCTGTGCCAGCGTGGGTGTCCCCGTGCCAGCGCGGGGTGTCCCCGTGTCTGGATGAGGTGTCCCTGTGTCTGGGTGAGGTGTCCCCATGTCTGGGTGAGGTGTCCCTGTGTCTGGGTGAGGTGTCCCCCTGCCAGGGTGGCATGTCCCTGTGCCAGTGCAGGGGGGTCCCTGTGCCTGGGTGAGGTGTCCCTGTGCCTGGGTGGGGTGACCCCATGCCAGTGTGGGGTGTCCCCGTGCCAGCGTGGGTGTCCCCTTGCCAGCGCAGGGTGTCCCTGTGCCAGCGTGGTGTGTCCCAGTGCCAGGAAAAGCTGTCCCCACGGATTTGGGTCTCCTCCGCTCTTTCGGGGGATTTCAACCCCAGCCTTGTCCTGGCTCCAGAGCCACCAGCTGTCCCCAAGAGCAGGACGTGTCACCAGCAAGGCCTAAAGCTCCGGAACACCCCCCGGGCAGCCCCGGCAGGACCCGGGAATTGTCGGGGCTCCAGAATGGGAAAAGGGGGTTCCGAAGGCCCCGAGCACCCCAAAAACCCCACGCTGGGGAGGGACGGCCAGCAGGGCTGGGACGAGGGGTTTGGTGTCCCCTGCGCCGAGCCGGCACCGCGGCCGTGGCCTTTTCCCCGGAGCTGCTCCGGCTGCCGAGGGGATAACAATAAATAATGCCCGAGCCGAGGGCGCAGCTGCGGCCCCGGATCCGGCAGTTCCCGGCTGTTGTTGTGCCGTGGGCGCGGACGCGGGCAGGAATGTGGGCACGGGAGCGCGGACGTGGCCTGGGCATCGTCGCGGCCACGGCGCTTCCCACACAAAATGGTTCCCGGCGCTGATCCCGCCGGAAAAGCCGCTGATCCGCCTACAGCCCCTTTCCTTCCCGGCGGCTCCGCGCCAGCCCGTGGGGTTCGGGCTGTGGGTCCGGTGTCACCACCCCCGGTGCCACCCTGCGTGTCCCCAAGGCCTCGGGACTCCTTCGGTGCCGCGTTCCGGGATGGCGGCTCGGCCGCATCCCACGGCTCCGTGGTGGGAGAGCGGCTCCGGGATTGGGGTTCCTTTCCCGAATCGGTGTTTGGTCCCCGTTCCCACCATCCCGGTGCCGGATCCACCGCTCTCATCCCGGCTCCTGCGTGCTCATCCCGGCTCTGCCGATCCTATGGCGGCACTGCTATTCCAATCCCAGCGCCGCCATTCTGATACTGGTGCTGCCATTCCAATCCCAGCGCCGCCATTCGGATACTGGTGCTGCCATTCCCATACTGGTGCTGCCATTCCGATATCAGTGCCGCCATTCCTATACCAGTGCCACCATTCCAATCCCAGTGCCGCCATTCTGATACTGGTGCTGCCATTCCAATCCCAGTGCCGCCATTCGGATACTGGTGCTGCCATTCCCATCCCAGTGCTGCCATTCCCATCCCATTGCTGCCATTCCGATACCAGTGCTGCCATTCCAATCCCAGCGCCGCCATTCGGATACTGGTGCTGCCATTCCGATACCAGTGCCGCCATTCCCATCCCAGTGCTGCCATTCCGATATCAGTGCCGCCATTCCCATTCCGGTGCCACCATTCCGATACCAGTGCCGCCATTCCGATACCAGTGCCGCCATTCCGATACCAGTGCCGCCATTCCCATCCCAGTGCCACCATTCCGATCCCAGCATCACCATTCCCATTCCGGTGCCTCCATTCCCATCCCAGTGTCACCATTCCAATCCCAGTGCTGCCATTCTGATACTGGTGCTGCCATTCCCATCGCATTGCTGCCATTCCAATACCAGTGCCGCCATTCCCATCCCAGCACCACCATTCCCATCCCATTGCTGCCGTTCTGACATCAGTGCCACCATTCCCATCCCGGTGCCACCATTCCGATACCAGTGCTGCCATTCCAATACCAATGCCGCCATTCCCATCCCAGTGCTGCCATTCCGATATCAGTGTCGCCATTCCGATATCAGTGCCACCATTCCAATATCGGTGCCACCATTCTGATACCGGTGCTGTTATTCCCATCCCATTGCTGCCATTCCAATCCCAGTGCCACCATTCCGATTCCAGTGTCACCATTCCCATCCCAGCACCACCATTCCCATCCCGGTGCCACCATTCCCATCCCAGGTTCACCATTCCCATCCCAGCATCACCATTCCCATCCCAATGCCACCATTCCCATCCCAGGTTCACCATTCCCATCCCAGTGCCCCAATTCCCATCCCAGTGCCACCATTCCCATCCCAGTGTCACCATTCCCATCCCAGTGTCACCATTCCCATCCCAACACCACCATTCCCATCCCAATGCCACCATTCCGATCCCGGTGCCACCCTTCCCATCCCAGTGCCACCATTCCCATCCCGGTGCCACCATTCCCATCCCAGTGTCACCATTCCGATCCCAGCTCCACCATTCCCGTTCCAGTGCCACCATTCCCATCCCAGTGTCACCATTCCCACCCCAGTGTCATCATTCCCATACTGAGGCCACCATTCCGATCCCGGTGCCACCATTCCCATCCCAGTGCCACCATTCCCATCCCGGTGCCACCATTCCCATCCCAGTGCCACCATTCCCATCCCAGCACCACCATTCCCATCCCAATGCCACCATTCCCATCCCGGTGCCACCATTCCCATCCCAGCGTCACCATTCCCATCCCAGCACCACCATTCCCATCCCAATGCCACCATTCCCATCCCAGGTTCACCATTCCCATCCCAGGTTCACCATTCCCATCCCGGTGCCACCATTCCCATCCCGGTGCCACCATTCCCATCCCAGTGTCACCATTCCCATCCCAGTGTCACCATTCCCATCCCAACACCACCATTCCCATCCCAATGCCACCATTCCGATCCCGGTGCCACCCTTCCCATCCCAGTGCCACCATTCCCATCCCGGTGCCACCATTCCCATCCCAGTGTCACCATTCCGATCCCAGCTCCACCATTCCCGTTCCAGTGCCACCATTCCCATCCCAGTGTCACCATTCCCATACTGAGGCCACCATTCCGATCCCGGTGCCACCATTCCCATCCCAGCTCCACCATTCCCATCCCAGCACCACCATTCCCATCCCGGTGCCACCATTCCCATCCCAGCACCACCATTCCCATCCTGGTGCCACCATTCCCATCCCAGTGCCACCATTCCCATCCCAATGCCACCATTCCCATCCCAACACCACCATTCCCATCCCGGTGCCACCATTCCCATCCCAGCACCACCATTCCCATCCCAGCACCACCATTCCCATCCTGGTGCCACCATTCCCACCCCAGTGTCACCATTCCCATCCCAGTGTCACCATTCCCATCCCAGTGTCACCGTTCCCATCCCGATGCCACTGTTCCCATCCCAGCACCACCATTCCCATCCCGGTGCCACCATTCCCATCCCGGTGCCACCATTCCCATCCCGGTGCCACCATTCCCACCCCAGTGTCACCATTCCCATCCCGGTGCCACCATTCCCATCCCGGTGCCACCATTCCCATCCCGATGCCACCATTCCCACCCCTGTGTCATCATTTCCATTCCAATGCCACCATTCCCATCCCAGCACCACCATTCCCATCCTGGTGCCACCATTCCCATTCCAGTGTCACCATTCCCATCCCAGTGTCACCATTCCCACCCCAGTGTCATCATTCCCATCCCGGTGCCACCATTCCCATCCCAGTGCCACCATTCCCATCCCAGTGCCACCATTCCCATCCCAATGCCACCATTCCCATCCCAGCACCACCATTCCCATCCCAATGCCACCATTCCCATCCCAGCACCACCATTCCCATCCCAACGCCACCATTCCTATCCTGGTGCCACCATTCCCATCCCAGCGCCACCATTCCCATTCCAGTGCCACCATTCCCATCCCAGCACCACCATTCCCATCCTGGTGCCACCATTCCCATCCCAGCTCCACCATTCCCATCCCAATGCCACCATTCCCATCCCAATGCCACCATTCCCATCCCAGCACCACCATTCCCACCCCAGCTTCACCATTCCCATCCCAGCACCACCATTCCCATCCCAATGCCACCATTCCCATCCTGGTGCCACCATTCCCATCCCAGTGCCACCATTCCCATCCCAACACCACCATTCCCATCCTGGTGCCACCATTCCCATCCCGGTGCCACCATTCCCATCCCAGTGTCACCATTCCCACCCCAGTGCCATCATTCCCATCCTGGTGCCACCATTCCCATCCCGGTGTCACCATTCCCATCCCAGCACCACCATTCCCATCCCGGTGTCCCCATTCCCATCCCAGCACCACCATTCCCATCTCCGCCATCCCCACCCCATCTCCATCACCTCATTCCCATATTTTCCTCGCTGTTTCCCTCCTTCCTACCCCAGGAATTTTATCATCCCTTCATGCCTGACTCAGCCGGAGGGAGGGAGGGAGGGAGAGCCATGGACCTCCAACCGGGATCTCCCCGGAACTGGGATCCATCATCCCAAAACCAACCTGGCTTGGGTCTTGGAGCGCCTTCCTGGCTGGATTTTAACCCTCTGGAAAAGCTCCTGGGAGCTCTGCAGGGAGGGCTCAGCCAAACCGAGCCAGGATTTGGGATCCAGGGAGATCCCAGCGGGCGATTCCCGAGGTTTGTTTTATTTCCTAGGAGCAGGGATGTAATTCCTGTCGATTTTTTTTGTTTTCGGTTGGAGTTTTTCCTTTCCCGGTGGGAAGCGAAAGCTCCTCCGGAGTGGCCGCTGGGATGGAGCCAAAGCCTCAAGCTTTTCTTTCCCCCGGATATTCCCAACCTCCTAAAATCCCTTTAAAAATCGCCCACGGCGCTTCCCAAACTTGTCCTTTAATAGGGAAACATCCCAAAATGGGAGCTGAGCTGAAACATTCCTCCAGCGCAGATAATTCTGGAAAGACTGGAATCGCGACAGCGGTGGATTTTTTTCCGGTATTCCCAAGGAAGGACAGAAATCAAAAATTATGTAAAAAATTACAGAAAGAAAAAAAAAAAAATCTTTAATTCGAATTCTTCCTCGGCATAAATCTCCTGTTTGCTCCTACCTTTCCAAACTTATTTCCGGGATGAAATGTTTTCCCAAAAAAACCTTCATGGCTCCTATTTATGTCTTTAAAAAAAAACAAAAAAAAAACCCCAAAAAATTAATTCCTGGAGATTCGCCTCCTTTCCATGGATATTTATAAACTCTCCAGCATCTGGGGCCGGAGGGAAGAACCAAGCCACGATTTAGCTCCAAGCCTGTGGGAGCTCCACGGATACTCCAATTCCGTTCATTTCCCATCCAAGAACCGCATTTTTTGGGGGGATTTTTGGACTCATCCTTCCAGGTGTTTTTTTGAGGGGGTGGATTTTTTTTTCTTTTTTTTCCCCCTGACGGTTCTCCCCGTTTTCCCGCCCAGATGCCAAAGGGACGATCCGGGAGATCGTGCTGCCCAAAGGGCTGGACCTGGACCGGCCCAAGCGGACGCGGACGTCCTTCACGGCGGAGCAGCTCTACCGCCTGGAGCTGGAATTCCAGCGCTGCCAGTACGTGGTGGGCCGGGAAAGGACGGAGCTAGCGCGGCAGCTCAACCTCTCCGAGACCCAGGTGAGACCCGCGGCGTTCCCGGGGATGGGTTTTTCCCTCCGTCCCGTCCTTTGGAATGGTCGGGATGCGGTTTGGGGAACAACCCTGTGGGGACGGCGGCGTCGCCCCGGAACGTCCGGCAAAGCGTCGAGGTGAGGGTTGGACCAAAGCTTGGAGCAACTTGGGATAGGGAAAGGCGGCCCTGGATGGGCTTGGAGGTTGTTTCCGAGGCATTCCATGATCCCGTGAAAAGCGGGGAAGAGGAAGGGGCGGTGGCCCGAGGTGGGGCCGTGGGGATCGGGATGTGCGGGGGCTGCTCCCGCTTTTCCCGCGCCCCAATCCCGGCGGGACCGTCGATGGAATTAGCCCTGGGTCTCTCCTCCGTCGCCGCCCTTGGATGATGGGAAGGGATTTTCCCGGTTTTCCGGTGCTGGGGAGATCCGGGAGGATGGATGGGGTGAGCTCCGGGGTTGGCGCCTCTGGGTGGGGTCGTGGCGGTTTTTCGGCTTAGAAATTTGAATTAAATAGTAATCGTCGTTAGGCGTTAAATAGTAATCGTCATTAATGAGATGATATTAATAATGGCATTTAAATAATAACAGTAAGAATATTAATAATAATATTAATAATAATAATAATAATAATAATAATAATAATAATATAATCCTAAGTATTCTGCCCCATCCACCCTTTCCCTGCCGGGTCCGGCACTGGCACAGCTTCCCTCGGTTCGCACAGGAAATAATTCCAATTTTCCCGACCCTTTTTATGGAACAAAAACCCATCCCGGCCGTGGGCAGCCAGGCCCTGGCTCCGAGGGGTGGGATTTGGGCGGGATCCTGCTGCTGCCTGAGGGGAAATCAGCGTTCCGGGAATTTTTTTGGTGGTGGAATAGCGGGATTTCAGTGAGGAGGAGGATTTGGGGTGGGATTCGGCCGTGCCGTGGTCGGGAGAAAGGAGGCCGTGGGTTCCCTCTTCCCGAGGTCCCGGTGTCACCTCCATGGATCTGGGAGTGACACGGGTGGCCTTGGCCGTGTCACACTGTGGGAGCAGCTTTGTCCCCCTGGTGAGGGGTTCCCTTTTCCCAGGGTCCTTTCCCAGTGTCCCTGTTCCTGGGATCCTTCTTCCTGGGGTCCCTCTTCCTAAGATTTCTCTTCCTGGGGTTCCTCTTCCCGGGATTTCTCTTCCTGAGGTCCCGGTGTCACCTCCACGGAGCCAGGAGTGACACAGATGGCCTTGGCCGTGTCACACTGCGGGAGCAGCTTTGTCCCCCTGATGAGGGGTTCCCTTCTCCTGAGATCCCTCTCCTTGGGGTCTCTCTTCCCGGGATTTCTCTTCCTGGAGTCTCTCTTCCCAGGATTTCTCTTCCCGAGGTCCCGGTGTCACCTCCATGGAGCTGGGGGTGACACGGGTGGCCTTGGCTGTGTCACACTTGCGGGAGCAGCTTTGTCCCCCTGGTGAGGGGGTTCCCTTTTCCTGAGATCCCTCTCCTTGGGGTCTCTCTTCCCAAGATTTCTCTTCCTGGAGTCTCTCTTCCTGGGATTTCTCCTCCCGAGGTCCCGGTGTCACCTCCATGGATCCAGGAGTGACACAGGTGGCCTTGGCCGTGTCACGCTGCAGGAGGAGCTTTGTCCCCCTGGTGAGGGGTTCCCTTCTCCTGGTATCCCTCTTCCTCAGGTCTCTCTTCCCAGGATTTCTCTTCCTGGGGTTCCTCTTCCCGGGATTTTTCTTCCCAACGTCCCAGTGTCACCTCCATGGAGCCAGGAGTGACACGGATGGCCCTGGCTGTGTCACACTGGTTTTTCCCCCTGATGAGGGGTTCCCTTTTCCTGGGATCCCTCTCCTTGGGGTCTCTCTTCCCGGGATTTCTCTTCCTGGAGTCTCTCTTCCCAGGATTTCTCTTCCCGAGGTCCCGGTGTCACCTCCATGGATCCGGGAGTGACACAGATGGCCTTGGCTGTGTCACACTGTGGGAGCAGCTTTGTCCCCCTGGTGAGGGGTTCCCTTTTCCTGGGATCCCTTTTCCTGAGGTTCCTCTTCCCAGGATTTCTCTTCCTGGGGTTCCTTTTCCCAGGATTTCTCTTCCCGAGGTCCCGGTGTCACCTCCATGGATCCAGGAGTGACACGGGTGGGCTCGGCCGTGTCACACTGCAGGAACAGCTTTGTCCCCCTGGTGAGGGGTTCCCTTTTCCCAGGGTCCTTTCCCAGTGTCCCTGTTCCTGGGATCCTTCTTCCTGGGGTTCCTCTTCCCAGGATTTCTCTTCCTGGAGTCTCTCTTCCCAGGATTTCTCTTCCCGAGGTCCCGGTGTCACCTCCACGGAGCCAAGAGTGACACAGGTGGCCTTGGCCGTGTCACACTGCGGGAACTGCTTTGCCCCCCTGGTGAGGGGTTCCCTTTTCCTGGGATCCCTCTCCTTGGGGTCTCTCTTCCCGGGATTTCTCTTCCTGGAGTCTCTCTTCCCGGGATTTCTCTTCCTGGAGTCTCTCTTCCCGGGATTTCTCTTCCTGGAGTCTCTCTTCCTGGGATTTCTCTTCCCGAGGTCCCGGTGTCACCTCCAGGGAGCCAAGAGTGACACGGGTGGCCTTGGCCGTGTCACACTTGCAGGAACAGCTTTGTGCCCCTGGTGAGGGGTTCCCTTTTCCTGAGATCCCTTTTCCTGGGGTTCCTCTTCCCGGGATTTCTCTTCCTGGAGTCTCTCTTCCCAGGATTTCTCTTCCCGAGGTCCCGGTGTCACCTCCATGGAGCTGGGGGTGACACGGGTGGCCTTGGCTGTGTCACACTGCGGGAGCAGCTTTGTCCCCTGGTGAGGGGTTCCCTTTTCCCAGGGTTCTTTCCCAGTGTCCCTGTTCCTGGGATCCTTCTTCCTGGGGTTCCTTTTCCCGGGATTCCTCTTCCCGAGGTGCCGGTGTCGCCTCCGGAGAGCCGGGAGTGACAGGGGCGGGCGTGGCCGTGCCATGAGAAGGGACAAGCTGTGCGCCCCCGGCATGGGATCCCTCTTCCTAAATCCCATTTCCCAGGATCCCTCTTCACAGGATCCCTCTTCCCAAGTCCCCCTTCCCATATCCTTCTTCCCAAATCCCTTTTCCCAAATCTCCTTTCCCAAATCCCTCTTCCCAAATCCCTCTTCCCAAATCCCTCTTCCCAAATCCCTCTTCCCAAATCCTTCTTCCCATATCCCCTTTCCCAAGTGCCCCATCCCAAATCCCCCTTCCCAAATCCCCCCTTCCCAAATCCCCCTTTCCAGGATCCCCCTTTCAAATCCTTCTTCCCAAATCTCCCTTTTCCCAAATCTCCCTTCCAAATTCTCCCTTCCCAAACCCCCCTTCCAAAATCCCTCTTCCCAGATCCTTCTTCCCGTATCCCCTTTCCCAAGTGCCCCAACCCAAATCCCCCTTCCCACATCCCCCTTCCCAAATCTCCCTTCCCAAATCCCATTTCCCACGATCTCCCTTCCCACATCCCACTTCCCAAATCTCCCTTCCCAAATCCCATTTCCCAGGATCCCCCTTCCCAAATCCTCTTCCCAAATCTCCCTTCCCAAATCCCATTTCCCAGGATCTCCCTTCCCAAATCCTCTTCCCAAATCTCCCTTGCCAAATCCTTGTTCCCAAATCTCCCTTCCCAGATCCCATTTCCCAGGATCTCCCTTTCCAAATCTCCCTTCCCACATCCCACTTCCCACATCCCACTTCCCAGGATCTCCCTTCCCAAATCCTCTTCCCAAATCCTTGTTCCCAAATCTCCCTTCCCAGATCCCATTTCCCAGGATCCCCCTTCCCAAATCCTCTTCCCAAATCCTTGTTCCCAAATCGCACTTCCCAGGTCTCCCTTCCCGAATCTCCCTTCCCAGATCCCATTTCCCAGGATCTCCCTTCCCAAATCCTCTTCCCAAATCTCCCTTCCCAAATCCCACTTCCCAAATCTCCCTTCCCAAATCCCATTTCACAGGATCCCCCTTCCCAAATCCTCTTCCCAAATCCTTGTTCCCAAATCTCCCTTCCCAATTCCCATTTCCCAGGATCTCCCTTCCCAAATCCTCTTCCCAAATCCCACTTCCCAAATCCCACTTCCCAAATCCCACTTCCCAGATCCCATTTCCCAGGATCTCCCTTCCCAAATCCTCTACCCAAATCTCCCTTCCCAAATCCCACTTCCCAAATCCCATTTCCCAGGATCCCCCTTCCCAAATCCTCTTCCCAAATCCTTGTTCCCAAATCTCCCTTCCCGCATCCTACTTCCCAAATCTCCCTTCCCAGATCCCATTTCCCAGGATCCCCCTTCCCAAATCCTCTTCCCAAACCTCACTTCCCAAATCTCCCTTCCCACATCTCACTTCCCAAATCTCCCTTCCCAAATCCCATTTCCCAGGATCTCCCTTCCCAAATCCTCTTCCCAAATCTCCCTTGCCAAATCCTTGTTCCCAAATCTCCCTTCCCAGATCCCATTTCCCAGGATCTCCCTTTCCAAATCTCCCTTCCCACATCCCACTTCCCACATCCCACTTCCCAAATCTCCCTTCCCAAATCCCACTTCCCAGGATCTCCCTTCCCAAATCCTCTTCCCAAATCCTTGTTCCCAAATCGCACTTCCCAGATCTCCCTTCCCAAATCCCATTTCCCAGGATCTCCCTTCCCAAATCCTCTTCCCAAATCCCACTTCCCAAATCTCCCTTCCCAGATCCCATTTTGCAGGATCTCCCTTCCCAAATCCTCTTCCCAAATCTCCCTTCCCACATCCCACTTCCCAAATCTCCCTTCCAAAATCCCCCTTCCCAAATCTCCCTTCCCAGATCCCATTTCCCAGGATCTCCCTTCCCAAATCTCCCTTCCCACATCCCACTTCCCAAATCTCCCTTCCCAAATCCCATTTCCCATAATCTCCCTTCCGAAATCCTCTTCCCAAATCCTTGTTCCCAAATCTCCCTTCCCAAATCCCAGGATCCCCCTTCCCAAATCCTCTTCCCAAATCCCCCTTCCCGCATCCCACTTCCCGAATCTCCCTTCCCAAATCCTATTTCCCAAATCTCCCTTCCCACATCCCACTTCCCACATCCCACTTCCCAGGATCTCCCTTCCCAAATCCTCTTCCCAAATCCTTGTTCCCAAATCCCACTTCCCAAATCCCCCTTCCCAAATCCCATTTCCCAGGATCTCCCTTCCCAAATCCTTGTTCCCAAATCCTTGTTCCCAAATCTCCCTTCCCAGATCCCATTTCCCAGGATCCCCCTTTCCAAATCCTCTTCCCAAATCCCCTTCCCGCATCCCACTTCCCGAATCTCCCTTCCCAAATCCTCTTCCCAAATCCTTGTTCCCAAATCGCACTTCCCAAATCTCCCTTCCCAAATCCCACTTCTCACGATCTCCCTTCCCAAATCCTCTTTCCAAATCTCCCTTCCCAAATCCCACTTCCCAAATCCCACTTCCCAAATCCCATTTCCCAGGATCTCCCTTCCCGCATCCCACTTCCCAAATCTCCCTTCCCAGATCCCATTTCCCAGGATCCCCCTTCCCAAATCCTCTTCCCAAATCTCCCTTGCCAAATCCCACTTCCCAAATCTCCCTTCCCAGATCCCATTTCGCAGGATCTCCCTTCCCAAATCCTTGTTCCCAAATCCTTGTTCCCAAATCGCACTTCCCAGGTCTCCCTTCCCAAATCTCTCTTCCCAAATCCCATTTCCCAGGATCTCCCTTCCCAAATCCTCTTCCCAAATCCCACTTCCCAAATCTCCCTTCCCAAATCCCATTTCGCAGGATCTCCCTTCCCAAATCCTCTTCCCAAATCCCACTTCCCAAATCTCCCTTCCCAAATCCCATTTCCCAGGATCTCCCTTCCCAAATCTCCCTTCCCAAATCCCCCTTCCCAAATCCCTCTTTCCAGGATCCCCCTTCCCCTCCGTGCCACCGCTCCTTTGTCCCCGGCTGTTCCCAGCAGGGTGCCAGGGTTGGGAGGTCACCGCCTTTCCTTAGGGATGAAATTCCCATCTTTCCCCTCCCGCTCCGGATCCTCGCCTCTGCCTTCATCCCGGGGTGAGAAAATTCCCACCCCTTGGGCCGGGCGCTGTCGCTTCTCCTCTCATTCCCTCCTTTCATCCCTTGTCTCCTTAAATTCCTTTCCCGGCTTTTCGCACCGCTTTTCCTTCCCCGCAGCCAATTCCCGGTTCCCAGAACCTTCCCGGCTCCCTGATTTTTCCCCGGAAATTCCCAAATTCCTCCTCTTCCTCCCCGGGGATGGTTTCAAGCTCAGGCATCGCCCTTTTCCCGATTCCCCTTTTTTTTTTTTTTCACGGCCGGGATGTTTTCCTCGGGAATTCCGGGAGCTTTAAACCGAGTTTTCCATCGAGTTTTGGGTCTGGAAGGCGTTGATCCCACCTGGATGTCACCTGGAGAGGGAAAAGTCCCCTCCTGTCCCCACCCAGCTCCTCCACACCGGGATAAATCCAACTTTTGCGGCAGTTCATTCCCAGAATTTAGGGAATTTTAGTGGCGGATCCCAACCAGCAGCATCTCCTGGCTCTTTCTTTTTTCTTTCTTTTTTAAATTTTTTGGGACAGATTTTTTTTTTTTCCCCAGCCCCTCCCTGGGCTGGAAATTTTGATTCCAAGCCCAGGAACCCGCTCCTAAATTTTTCCTTGTGGATACACTGGGAAGCCTGAAGGAAAAGGGGCCGCCAGGGCTTGGAATTTATTTTTTTTTTTCCTTTTTTTTTTTTTGTTCTTTTTGTGCCTGTGGATGTTTGGGAAGGGGAGGGAGAGGGGAAAGGGGGGGAAGGATGATTCATCCCGGCGAGGAGGGAATGTGACGAGATGGGAAGAGACGCGGTGTGATCGCAGCTGGAATGCTGCAGCCCGGCATTCCCGGGAGCCGGGCCGGGATCTTGCAGAAATCCTGCTGGAAATAGGGAAAAAAATAAAGAAAAAAAATGGATTTAGGGAGCCGGGCCGGGATCTTGCAGAAATCCTGCTGGAAATAGGGGGGAAAAAAAGAAAAAAAAAGAAAAAAAAATGGATTTAGGGAGCTGGGCTGTGATCTTGCAGAAATCCTGCTGGAAATAGGGGGAAAAAAAAGAACAAGAATGGATTTCGGGAGTCGAGCTGGGATCTTGCAGAAATCCTGCTGGAAATAGGGAAAAAAAATAAAGAAAAAAATGGATTTAGGGAGCTGGGCTGGGATCTTGCAGAAATCCTGCTGGAAATAGGGGGAAAATAGGAAAAATAAAGAGAAAAAATGGATTTAGGGAGCTGGGCCGGAATCTTGCAGAAATCCTGCTGGAAATAGGGAAAATAAAAGAAAAAAAAAAAAAGGATTTAGGGAGCTGTGCTGGGATCTTGCAGAAATCCTGCTGGAAATAGGGGAAAAAAATAAGAAAAAGAATGGATTTAGGGAGTCGAGCTGGAATCTTGCAGAAATCCTGCTGGGAATAGGGAAAAAAATAAGAAAAAGAATGGATTTAGGGAGCTGGGCCGGAATCTTGCGGAAATCCTGCTGGAAATAGGGAAAATAAAAGAAAAAAAAATGGATTTAGGGTGCTGTGCTGGGATCTTGCCGAAATCCTGCTGGAAATAGGGGGGAAAATAGGAAAAATAAAGAGAAAAAATGGGGATTTAGGGAGCTGTGCTGGGATCTTGCAGAAATCCTGCTGGAAATAGGGGAAAAAAAATAAAGAAAAATAATGGATTTAGGGAGCTGGGCTGGGATCTTGCAGAAATCCTGCTGGAAATAGGGGAAAAAAAATAAAGAAAAAAAATGGATTTAGGGAGTTGGGCTGGGATCTTGCGGAAATCCTGCTGGAAATAGGGGAAAAAAGAAAACAGAAAAAAAAAAGATTTAGGGAGTCGAGCTGGAATCTTGCAGAAATCCTGCTGGAAATAGAGGAAAGGAAGAAAAAAAAAAAAAAAGGGAAAAAAGGAAAAAGAAAATAGGGGGATTTAGGGAACTGGGTTGGGATCTTGCAGAAATCCTGCTGGAAATAGGGAAAATAAAAGAAAAAAAAATGGATTTAGGGAGTCAGGCTGGGATCTTGCAGAAATCCTGCTGGAAATAGGGGGAAAATAGGAAAAATAAAGAGAAAAAATGGATTTAGGGAGCTGGGCCGGAATCTTGCGGAAATCCTGCTGGAAATAGGGGAAAGGAAAAAAAAAAAAAAAAAAAAAAAGGGAAAAAAGGAAAAAGAAAATAGGGGGATTTAGGGAACTGGGCTGGGATCTTGCAGAAATCCTGGTGGAAATAGGGAAAAAAATAAAGAAGAAGAATGGATTTAGGGAGCCGGGCTGGGATCTTGCAGAAATCCTGCTGGAAATAGGGGAAAAAAATAAGAAAAAGAATGGATTTAGGGAGCCGGGCTGGGATCTTGCAGAAATCCTGCTGGAAATAGGGGGGAAAAAATAAGAAAAATAATGGATTTAGGGAGTTGGGCTGGGATCTTGCAGAAATCCTGCTGGAAATAGGGGGAAAAAAATAAAGAAAAGAATGGATTTAGGGAGTTGGGCTGGGATCTTGCAGAAATCTTGCTGGAAATAGGGGGGAAAAAAAAAGAAGAAGAATGGATTTAGGGAGCCGGGCTGGAATCTTGCAGAAATCCTGGTGGAAATAGGGGGGGAAAAATTTAAAAAAAAAAAAAAAGGGATTTAGGGAGTCGGGCTGGGATCTTGCAGAAATCCTGCTGGAAATAGAGGGAAAAAAAAAAAAAAAAAAGGGAAAAAAGGAAAAAGAAAATAGGGGGATTTAGGGAACTGGGGTGGGATCTTGCAGAAATCCTGCTGGAAATAGGGAAAAAAAATAAAGAAAAAAATGGATTTAGGGAGTTGGGCCGGGATCTTGCAGAAATCCTGCTGGAAATAGGGGCAGGGGAGGAAAAAAAGAAAAAAAAAGGAAAACGTGGATTTAGGTTCTGATTTTGCTTCCCTGGCAGCTGCTCCCGCTGTTTGGCAGAGCTGGAGGCAGGATGGGTTGGGGAGTGCGGGATTTGGGATTTTTTGGGCTCGGAGTTCTGCTCCAGGAGTGAGGGATCAGGCAGGGAATCACTGGGAGGAGAGGAGGGATCACCCAAAAAAAGTTGGGAATCGCCCAGGAGTGAAAGTGAGATGATCCAAGGAGAGCTGGGATCGATCAGGGGAGAGGGAAAATCACTCAGGGAAGAGGGGGATCAGCCCGGGGAAAATGGGAATCGCCCAGGAGTGAGGGTGGGATCACCCAGAAATTCTGGGAATCACCGAGGAGTGAGGGTGGGATCACCCAGAAATTCTGGGAATCACCGAGGAGTGAGGGTGGGATCACCCAGGAATTCTGGGAATCGCCCAGGAGTGAGGCTGGGATCACCCAGAAATTATGGGAATCGCCCAGGAGTGAGGGTGGGATCACCCAGAAATGATGGGAATCTCCCAGGAATGAGGGTGGGATCATCCAGGGAGAGCAGGGATCATCCAGAAATGATGGGAATCACCCAGGAGTGAGGGTGGGATCATGCAGGGAGAGCAGGGATCATCCAGAAGTGATGGGAATCATCCAGGAATGGGGCTGGGATCATCCAGGGAGAGCAGGGATCACCCAGAGGAGCGAGGGATCACCCAGGAGAGTGGGAGGGAATTTCCGAGCCGCTCCCGTTCCTCCCACCCATCCAGGGAATTTCCCTTCCCTCCCGGGATCCACGTCCCCGCTCTGCCTCTCAGTGTTTTTCCTAATTAATCCACAGACATGATTAAGGTTCGACGAATTTAATTAACCTGGGGAATGTTTCCCTTGGAGAATATTTCCATGGAGATGCCAAGGAGAGCTCTGAGATCCTTGGGATGAGCTGGGGAGTGACGGGGGCATCCTGAACCCGTCCCAAACCCATCCCAAACCCATCCCAAACACATCCCAAACCCATCCCAAACACATCCCAAACCCATCCCAAACCCATCCCAAACCCATCCCAAACGCATCCCAAACGCATCCCAAATCCGTCACAAACCCATCCCAAACACATCCCAAACCCATCCCAAACCCATCCCAAACCCATCCCAAACCCATCCCGAACCCATCCCAAACGCATCCCAAATCCATCCCAAACCCATCCCGAACCCATCCCAAACACATCCCAAACACATCCCAAACCCATCCCGAACCCATCCCAAACGCATCCCAAATCCGTCACAAACCCATCCCAAACCCATCCCAAACCCATCCCAAACCCATCCCAAACCTATCCCAAACCCATCCCAAACCCATCCCAAACACATCCCAAACCCATCCCGAACCCATCCCAAACGCATCCCAAATCCGTCACAAACCCATCCCAAACCCATCCCAAACCCATCCCAAACCCATCCCAAACCCATCCCAAACCCATCCCAAACCCATCCCAAACACATCCCAAACCCATCCCAAACCCATCCCAAACCCATCCTGAACACATCCCGAACACATCCCAAACCCATCCCAAACCTATCCCAAACCCATCCTGAACCCATCCCGAACACATCCCAAACCCATCCCAAACCCATCCCAAACCCATCCCAAACCCATCCCAAACCCATCCTGAACCCATCCTGAACCCATCCCAAACACATCCCAAATCCATCCCAAACCTATCCCAAACCCATCCTGAACCCATCCCGAACACATCCCGAACCCATCCCAAACCCATCCCATACACATCCCAAACCCATCCCAAACCCATCCCAAATCCATCCCAAACCCATCCCAAACCCATCCCAAACCCATCCCAAATCCATCCCAAACCCATCCCAAATCCATCCCAAACCCATCCCAAACCCATCCCAAACACATCCCAAATCCATCCCAAACCCATCCCAAACCCATCCCAAACCCATCCCGAACCTGTCCCAAACACATCCCAAACCCATCCCAAATCCATCCCAAACCCATCCCAAACCCATCCCAAACCCAACCCAAACCCATCCCAAACCCATCCTGAACCCATCCCGAACCCATCCCAAACCCATCCCGAACCCATCCCGAACCCATCCCAAACCCATCCCAAATCCATCCCAAACCCATCCCGAACCCATCCCAAACACATCCCAAACACATCCCAAACCCATCCCGAACCCATCCCAAACGCATCCCAAATCCGTCACAAACCCATCCCAAACCCATCCCAAACCCATCCCAAACCCATCCCAAACCTATCCCAAACCCATCCCAAACACATCCCAAACCCATCCCAAACCCATCCCAAACCCATCCCAAACACATCCCAAACCCATCCCAAACCCATCCCAAACACATCCCAAACCCATCCCAAATCCATCCCAAACCCATCCCAAACCCATCCCAAATCCATCCCAAACCTGTCCCAAACACATCCCGAACCCATCCCAAACACATCCCAAACACATCCCAAACCCATCCCAAACCCATCCCAAACCCATCCGTAACCCATCCCAAACCCATCCCAAACGCATCCCAAACCCATCCCAAATCCATCCCAAACCAATCCCAAACCCATCCCCAACCCATACCACACCCATCCCAAACCCATCCCAAACCCATCCCAAATCCATCCCAAACCCATCCCAAATCCCGAGGGCGGCTCACATCCACAGATCCGCCTTTTTCCGGGAAAACCCGCCGGAATCCCGAAGGGAAAAGTGCCCCTTCCCAGTGCCGTTATGGCATTATGGAAAATCCCAGGCAGAGGAGGCAGAAGGACCCTGGGGGGACAGGGGAAGGGGCGGAATTCCCATAAATCCCCAATCCCGGGATGGGATGGATGAAGGGATTTGCTCCCAATTCCGGGCTCAGCTTGAAGTGATCCCGATGTTTTCCCGCCTTTCTTGAGGCCAGGACATGGAGGTGACGCTCGGGACCGGGTTCGATCCCAACTCGTCCCAGGGAAGGTTTAGGTTGGATTTTTTTGGGACAATTCCGGCATGGAAGGGGTTTTCCAGCTGCCCAGGGCAGGGCTGGATCCCCATTCCTGGGGGGATTTTCCAGCCCCGTGGATGTGGCACTTTGGGGACGTGGTGGTGGCCTTGGTGGCACTTGGTGGCACTTGGTGGCACTTGGTGGCAGTGCTGGGAGGCAGTGCTGGATTCAGGAGCCTCCAAAGGGTTTTCCCATCCCAAACCATCCCAAAAATTCCATGTTTTCTGGCCGCTGGCAAAATCCGCAGGATTCCCCCGCCGTCTCCATCCAGACCTTCTTGGGGACATGGTGGTGGCCTTGGTGGCACTTGGTGGCACTTGGTGGCACTTGGTGGCACTTGGTGGCAGTGCTGGGAGGAGCGGCTGGATTCAGGAGCCTCCAAAGGGTTTTCCCATCCCAAACCATCCCAAAAATTCCACGTTTTCTGGCTGCTGGCAAAATCCGCGGGATTCCCCCGGCGTCTCCATCCAGAACTTCTTGGGGACAACTCCTGCGCCACCCCACAACTCCATCGCTGCCGGTGGCCCCGAAGCCCCTGGAGCATCCCGGGATTCCCGGCGCGGAGCGGAACATCTGGGAAAGGCCGGGAAGGTCTATTTATAGCCCGGCAATTAAGAGGAGGCCGTTAAAAATTAATCGCCTCGGCTCGTTAGCGGGGACCGGGAGTGGGGCTGCCGCGGGTTTTCCTCTCCTGGGAAAACAAAACAAAACAAAAAAAGCAGGAAAGATGAGGTCGGGAAGAGCTGGGAGCCCAAAATCCCCCCGTGATTCCCGTTTCCCTCTGGGATGGGGCACGGTGGAAGCGACGGGATCCAGCCCAGGTGATGCTGGATCTTCCAAAGGGATAGGGTCGGGATCTTGGGCAGGAATTCCCGGCTGGGAGGGTGGGGAGGGGCTGGGAATTCTGGAATTCCCAGGTTTGCCGTGGCTGCCCCTGGATCCCTGGAAGTGTCCAGGGCCGGGTTGGATCCGCTCGGGATAGTGGCAGGTGTCTCTGCCCTTGGAAGAAAAGCTTTAAGGTCCTTCCCAGCCCAAACCAGTTGGGAATTCTGGGATTCCGTAGTTCTCTCCTGAGGGGTCTCCATCCATCCCTCCTTCCGTCTCTTCTGCCGGGTCTTTTTCGGGATGGGACGAACTCTCCCACCCTGTTTTCCTGGAGCATTTCCCTGATTCACTTCCAGGAGGGATCTGGGCAATTCCAGAGGATCTGGGAACTGCAGCTGCCGAATCCTTGGGATTAGGTGGCAGCGGGCGACATCATCCCGAAACAATCCCACATTTAACGGGATCGGGTCACTCCTGGGTGCTGAAAGCACCCGGAATGGAGGGGGGATCCTAAATCCTGGCACCCACCGGACATTCCCGGGATTTGGGATCCCGTTCCCACATCCCCGCGTCAGAGCACGTTCCTGGAGCAAGCCCGGCTCACGTGGCGCCGCTAATCCCGGCTCTTCCTGGGGGGAACGATAAAGCCGGGCCTAAGCGGGGACACGGCGGTGACGGGGCCGGGCTGGCACAGCCCCCGGAATTCCCAAATTCCGGCATCGGGCTCCCAAAAACCCGGGCAGGGAGCTGGGCTGGGCGGGGGGGCGGATAAATTCTGGATTTTTGGGGAGCGTTCCTTAAAAGGGGAGCAGGAAACTGGGATCTGCTGTGGGATGGGTGAGTTGGGTGTTTGGGATCCCGAAAATATCCGTGTGCTTCCGGAATTCTCCAAGCGTGGCTGATGGGAAAATGGTTAAATGGGGGGAAAAAAACCGGGAATAATTCACCGAGATTTTTGTCATTAAGGATTTACGGTCTCCCCCCCCTCAAAAAAAAAAAATTCAAATCCCGGGATTTCACAATTTCTGATGGAAAGTTTCGATTCCCGATGAGCTGGGTGTTCCCAGAGCAATCCCAGCATCCTCCAAGTGGGGTTTTTTTTCCTGAAAAAAACGACGGGATTTGGGTTAAATGAGGGAAAAAATCGGGAATAATTCACCGAGATTTTTGTCATTAAGGATTTACGGTCTCCCCCCCTCAAAAAAAAAAAATTCAAATCCCGGGATTTCACAATTTCTGATGGAAAGTTTCGATTCCCGATGAGCTGGGTGTTCCCAGAGCAATCCCAGCATCCTCCAAGTGGGGGGTTTTTTCCTGAAAAAAACGACGGGATTTGGTGGTGGTTTTTGTCAGCTTTGGAGCTGATCCCGATGCTGGGCCGGAATTCCCACCGGCGGGTCCCATCTAGATCTTTGGGATTTCACGGAGGGTGTCCCCACCCATCCCAGCGCTTCCCAAAAGCCAAAAAATCGGGGAATTCCCCTCCAGCTTCGCCGTCGCCTCCGAATTTTCCGTTTCCAAAGGTCACCGGAGCACCCGGGCCGCAAAGCCGGGAACATCCAGAATTTTGGAGCAGGAGCCGGACACGGGCCCGGCCTCCGGCTGGAATTTCGGATCGGCGGCGGGAAAGGCGCTGTGCCGGGAATGGGCTCCCGGATGAGGCTCAGGGACAATTCCCGCCGCGCTGGCGTTCCCGGAAGGCCGTGGAGGAGGGTTCGGAATGGTTTGGCGCGGCGGGATGGGCCGGAACGGCAGCCGGGGGATGGATCCATCCCCGCTGGGCACGGGGAGAGGCGGAAGGGTTCACCCAACGCCGGGATCCGGTGGGGCCGGAGAGAGGAGAAAGAGGAGGAAAATGGAGGAGGAAAATGGAGGAAAATGGAGGAAAATGGAGGAGGAAAATGGAGGAAAATGGAGGAAAATGGAGGAGGAAAATGGAGGAAAAGGAAGAAAATGGAGGAAAAGGAAGAAAATGGAGGAAAACCAGGAAAAGGAGGAGGAGGAGGAGGAGGAAGGCGGCGCAGGATGATTCAGGCTCCCAACGGGCGTCAGCTGCCCGGCGGTCCGGCGCTAATCCCGGCCAATTCCCGCTCGGCAGCCAGGAATAGCGCGGGATGGCGGAGCCGGGGGCCGCACGTGTGCCGGGGCGCGTGACGGCGCCGGGGTCAGCGCCGGGGCAGAGCCGCCCAAAACAAACAGGGATAAAAACCCCAAACACGGCCCCGGAGCGGCCCAGCGGCGTCGGGATCGGCTTGGTCCGTGGATAAACGCCGCGGGAACGCGCTCCGGGGAGGGGTTTTTTTTCGGGAATGCGGGAGTGCCGGAGTGTGTGGTGTTGGTATTCCCGGGATCTGCCTGGGTGGGGATTGGGGGTTTGGGATCCTCCCAGTCAGGATTCCCACCACAGCTCGGCCCCCAGAGGATGGAAAACGGGAGCCGTGATGAGAGGAGGAAGATTCCGGTCCCATCCGTGGGGTGATTTGGGATGCTGGGATGGACGGACGGATGGACGGACGGACGGATGGATGGGGTCAGGGTCAGGGCCAGGGCTGCCCGAAAATAAACACCGTTAAAAATCCCAAAACACGGCTCCGGCCCCGGAGTCGGGGAGCTGGATGAGGATTCCCGTTGGGCAGATAAACGCGGGGAGAACGAGGAGCTCTGGCGGTTTTCGGGAATGTGGGAACGCCGGAGCGTGCGGTGTCGGTATTCCCGGGATCCGGGCACGCAGGGATGCGGGGTTTGGGATCCCACCAGGGCGGCTGGGGAGAGATTCCCAACGCGACGGGGAGCAGAGGATGAGGACGGGAAACGGGAGCTTCCCGGGGCCGTCCGTGCGGTGCTTTGGAATGCTGGGATGGACGGACGGACGGATGGATGGATGGGCGGTTACTGGGCCGAGAACCCGCACAAATCCCCGGATCGCTGAGATTCGTGGAATGATGAGTTCCCACCCTCTGCCTTCCCAGATGAGGGAATAATTCCCTTTGTGGCTCGGAGGGGAAGGGCAGGGATGGGAGGAGGAATCCCGGGATACGGCGCTCTCTGAGGTCACGGCACGAGATTCCAGGGATTTCTGGTGCTGACAGCCGTGGAAAACGGGGATGGAGCCGAGGTCGTGGGCTCCGGATAATTCCGTAGGCTCCAGGCCGCGCCGCGTTCCCGTTTTTATTCCCATCTTCGCGCGCTGCTTCCCTCACCCTGCCCGGGATCAGGGAGTCGGGATGAAGCGGGAGTCACGGCCCCATCCCAAGGCTCCGGGTTGGGAATCGCATCCGGCCCCTTGGGATTTGTAAATCCTTAACGATAAAAACCTCGGTGAATTATTCCCGTTTGTTTTTTATTCCCGTTTGTTTGGGTTTTTTTTTTTTTTTTTCCCGGATGCTGGCTGGATCCGAAGTCCCCGGAGCGCCGGGCTCCGGCATTCCGAGCGCGGTGACATTTGGGATGACATTCCGGGCGCCAGGGAGCAGGGGAGGGGACGTCTCCTGCCCTCCTGGAGTCAGAGGGATGAATCCTTCGGGAAAGGATCCGCGGGAGGAGGAGAAATCCGGGGGGATCTCGGGGACGCGTTCGGCCGTGGAATAGGGAGTGGGAAATGAAAATAAAAATTTTAAAATATCTATGCAATAAAATATACAATAAAATATGAAACCTAAATTGAAATGTAAAATAATATCAAATATATTAAATAGAAAATATATAATATGGAATATACGATATATAATGTGAAATAGATTTGCATGCAATATAAAATATACAATATAAAAGATGCAATACACAATATACAATATACAATATACAATATACAATATACAATATACAATATAAAATATACAATATACAATATACAATATAAAATATAAAATATACAATATAAAATATAAAATATAAAGAAAGCTGATTGGCTCAGGGAAAAGGAATGGAATGGAATAAAAGATGGGGAAAATGGAATAGGAGAGAAAAAAAATAAAATAGAAGAGAATGCTAAAAACTTAATAGAAGACAGGAGAATGAAATAATTAAATAAAATTAAATTAATGAAATAATAAAATAAAATTAGTTTTTAGTCAATTAAAAATTAAAATTAAAATTAAAATAATTATATAATTAATAATAAGATCTAATAAAATAATAAAACAGAAAAATAATAAAATAAACTGATAAACTAAAATAATTAAATAATGAAATAATGAAATAATGAAATAATAAAATAATAAAATAATAAAATAATAATTAAATAATAAGATCTAATAAAATAATAAAACAGAAAAATAATAAAATAAACTGATAAACTAAAATAATGAAATAATGAAATAATAAAATAAGAATAAAATAAGGGAAAACAATATCAATATCACAATATATAAATATATAATGTAAAATATAGTATAAAACATATAATGCATTATAATTACATTAAATACATTATATACTATATATACATGATGTATTATATATTAGATATTAGTTATTTTATAGTTGTATATTAATAATAGTTATTACTATATTTATAAATTAATATAAAATACCTGAACTATTGAATATTTAATATATAATAGAAAATAAAAACAAAGCACAAAGACGCAATTGAATATAATATAGAAAACAAAACTATGTCATTAAATATGATACAAAAATAACTATATATTTATACATAGATAAAATAACTATATATTTTTATATAATAACAATATAATACTATATAATGACTATATATACGATAGAACTGTGAGTATATGTATGAAATTCCTCAGATCTATTTAATTTCCCATTTTTAAAAGATTTTTACACAATTTCTGCGCCGTGATTCCTTTTTCCCGTGTTCCCATCCTCTCGGTCCGTTGGGAATGTTGGGAATGTTCCGCTGGAGAAGGGAAAAATCCAGGGAAAACTCAGAGCTCCTGAAGGGGAGAGCTGGAGACGGACAAGGCCTGGAGGGACGGGACACGGGGAATGGCTTCCACTGGGAAAGGAGAAATTAGGATCTTGGGCAGGAATTCCTGGCTGGAATGGAATTCCGGAATTCCCAGATTTGCTGTGGCCGCCCCTGGATCCCTGGGAATGTCCAAGGCCGGGTCGGATCCACCTGGGATAACCGGAGTGTCCCGGGGCAGTGGGATTTTGGAGCAGCCTCTGGTGGTTTGGGGTTGGAAATTCCAAACCTGATCCATGGGCTGGTCACGCCCATCCTCAAGGATTAATAATCCTTGGATTTCCTGAATTCCCGCTCCTCCTGAATTGCTGGATGGGGATTATTTGGAGTGCTGGGAATGTCCATCCTGTGCGGGTTCCCGCCGGATCTTCGTTAAGCCGTCGCTAATTAGAGGGTTTGGAGCTGCCTGGGGCCTCTTTGGCCCCAAGGCTGCGGGTTTGGGATCTGCAATTCCCAGGATTTGGGTGCCCCAGGGACAGTTCTGTGACAGGTGACCGCGTCTGGGGGCAGGGGACGGTGTCCAAAGCCATCCCAGCGGTCAGCAGGGAGTGACCGGTGGGGTCAGTGACATGGGGACATCAGCCCTGGGGACAGTGACATGGGGACATCAGCCCTGGGTTCACTGTGATGGGGACATCAGCCCTGGGGTCAGTGACACAGGGACATCAGCCCTGGGGTCAGTGACATGGGGACATCAGCCCTGGGGTCAGTGACACGGGGACACCAGCCCTGGGGTCAGTGACACAGGGACATCAGCCCTGGGGACAGTGACATGGGGACATCAGCCCTGGGGACAATGACATGAGGACATCAGCTCTGGGGACAGTGACATGGGGACATCAGCCCTGGGTTCACTGTGATGGGGACATCAGCCCTGGGGGCAGTGACACGGGGACATCAGCCCTGGGGACAGTGACATGGGGACATCAGCCTTGGGGACAGTGACACGGGGACACAGCTCTGGGGACAGACATTGTTCCCAAAACCATCCCAGTGGTCAGCAGGGAGTGACCAGTGGTGTCAGTGACATGGGGACATCAGCCCTGGGGTCACTGTGATGGGGACATCAGCCCTGGGGACAGTGACACGGGGACATCAGCCCTGGGGACAGTGACACGGGGACACAGCTCTGGGGACAGACATTGTTCCCAAAGCCATCCCAGTGGTCAGCAGGGAGTGACCAGTGGGGTCAGTGGGGTGGGGACATCAGACCTGGGGACAGTGACACGGGGACTCAGTTTTGGGGTCAGTGGCATGGGGACATCAGCCCTGGGGACAGTGACACGGGGACATCAGCCCCGGGGACCCGGCTGTGCCTGGTGGCAGCCAGCTCCTCGGTGTCCCCGTGCCGGGTGTCGTGGGTGTCCCCGAGGGGAGGTGCGGGCTGGCGGTGCCGGGCCGTGATGGTGTCCCCGGTGTTCCCCGATGTCCCCGCGGTGTGGGTGTCCCCTGGTGTCCCCGCGGTGTGGGTGTCCCCCAGTGTCCCCCGATGTCCCCTGGTGTCCCCGCGGTGTGGGTGTCCCCCGATGTCCCCTGATGTCCCCGCGGTGTGGGTGTCCCCCGGTGTCCCCCGGTGTCCCTGGATGTCCCCGCAGTGTGGGCGTCCCCCGCTGTCCCCCGATGTCCCCCGGATGTCCCCGCGGTGTGGGCGTCCCCCGGTGTCCCCCGATGTCCCCCTGATGTCCCCGCGGTGTGGGCGTCCCCCGGTGTCCCCCGGTGTCCCCCAGTGTCCCCGCGGTGTGGGTGTCCCGTGATGTCCCCCGGATGTCCCCGCGGTGTGGGCGTCCCCCGGTGTCCCCCGGTGTCCCCCGATGTCCCCCGGTGTCCCCCGATGTCCCTCGGTGTCCCCGATGTCCCCGCGGTGTGGGCGTCCCCCGTGATGTCCCCCGGCGTCCCCCGATGTCCCCGATGTCCCCCCGGGGCCCCTCTCCCGCTCCGCGCTGTGTCCCCACGGAGCCGCCGCTGGCTCCGGGAGCCCGGGGCTCCCTCCCGCTCTAACCCGAGTGTCTTCCCCATCCGTGTCCCTCCCCTCACCTCCGTGTCCGTCTGTCCGTCCCTCCCGCCTCCCTCTGTCTCTCTCTCTGCCTCTCCTGCCCCCTCCGCTCTGCCAGGGAGGGAGGGGAGGAGCGCGGGAAGGAATTTCGGGGAGCCGCGGGATGGGGGCCCCCGGGGGTGGGGCAGCGGCACTTTTGGGGCGCGGGGCTCGGCCCTGGGTTCCCTCCCGGCCAGATGGGGTGCGGGCTGTCCCCAGCTGCGTGCGGTACCCGGAAATCCAGGGACACCAGAAGCCACCGTGTCCCCTCGGGTGTCACCCCTGCGCCCCCGGCCGGGGGGAGGGTTCGCGGTCCCGGATGCGGGTTTGGGGTTGAGGAGAATCCAGCCTGTCCCGTAGCTCAGAATTCCCGGGAAAACCAGCGCAGGGAGAGCCGAGCAGGGCACGGGAGCGGCTCAGCCACGAGCTCTGGGCTCTGTGCCGGGGGTCCCCAAGGGCAAATCCCGGGGTGCCATGGTGGGAAAGGAGCCTGAGGTCCCCGAGTCCCATCCCTGGGGGTCCCTCTGTGGGTTCCTGTCCAGAGTCCCATCCCTGGGGTCCCATTCCTTGGGTCCCATCCAGGGATTCCCAGCCCTGGGTTCCTGTCCCGAGTCCCATCCCTGGGGTCCCATTCCAGGGACGGGAGCCGGGGGTCCTTGGGGTCCCATCCCTGGGATCCCATCCCTGGGGTGTCATTCCATGGGTCCCAGCCCTGGGCTCCTGTCCCAAGCCCCATCCCTAGGATCCCATTCCTGGGCTTCTGATCCAAGTCACAGTCCTGGGATCCCATTCCTGGGGTTCCTGTCCTTGGGATCCCATTCCTGGGGTTCCCATCCTTGGGATTCCATTCCTGGGTTTCTGATCCAAGTTACATTCCTAGGATCCCATTCCTGGGGTCCCATCCCTGGATCCCATCCCTGGCTCCTGTCCCGAGTCCCACCCTTGGGATCCCATTCCTGGGGTTCTCATCCAAGTCACATTCCTGGGATCCCATTCCTGGGGTCCCATCCCTGGATCACATCCCTGAGCTCCTGTCCCGAGTCCCACCCTTGGGATCCCATTCCTGGGGTCCCATCCATGGGATCGCATTCCTGGATCCCATTCCTGGGGTCCCATCCATGGGGTTCCCATCCCAGGGCTCCTGTCCCGAGTCCCATCCCTGGGATATCATTCCTTGAGTCCCATCCCAGGGACATGAGCCTGGGATTCCATCCCTGGGCTCCTGTAATGAGTCCGATCCCCGGGATCCCATTCCTGGGGTTCTGATCCAAGTCACATCCCTGGGATCCCATTCCTGGGGTTCCCTCCATGGGTTCCCATCCCCAGGCTCCTGTTCCAAGCCCCATTCCTGGGATCCCATTCCTGGGGTCCCATCCCAAGGATCCCATTCCAGGACTGCTCTCCCTGGGCTCCTGTCACGAGTCCCACCCTTGGGATCCCATTCCTGGATCCCATTCCTGGGGTCCCATCCATGGGGTTCCCATCCCCGGGCTCCTGTCCCCAGCCCCATCCTCGTGCTCTCATTCCCGGGCTCCCACCCGCCAGCTCCGGCCCCTCTCCCTACTGTCCCCAGCAGGAATTCTCCCTCTCCTGCCGTTCCCAGCAGGAATTCTCCCTCTCCCGGGAAGATCCCATCAGGAATTCTCCCTCTCCCTGCCATTCCCAGCAGGAATTCTCCCTCTCCTGCCGTTCCCATCAGGAATTCTCCCTCTCCCAGGACTCTCCTCCCGTTCCCAGCAGGAATTCTCCCTCTCCCTCCCATCCCCGCAGGAATTTTCCTTTTCCCTGGAAGCCCCCATCAGGAATTCTCCCTCTCCCGGGAAGATCCCCGCAGGAATTCTCCCTCTCCTCCTGTTCCCAGCAGGAATTCTCCCTCTCCTCCCATTCCCAGCAGGAATTCTCCCTCTCCTCCCGTTCCCAGCAGGAGTTTTCCTTTTCCCTGGAAGCCCCCAGCAGGAATTCTCCCTCTCCCGGGAAGATCCCCGCAGGAATTCTCCCTCTCCCGGGAAGTTCCCCGCAGGAATTCTCCCTCTCCCGCCCTTTCCCATCAAGAATTCTCCCTCTCCCGGGAAGATCCCCGCAGGAATTCTCCCTCTCCCGGGAAGATCCCCGCAGGAATTCTCCCTCTCTCGGGAAGATCCCCGCAGGAATTCTCCCTCTCCTGCCCTTTCCCATCAGGAATTCTCCCTCTCCCGGGAAGATCCCCGCAGGAATTCTCCCTCTCCTGCCCTTTCCCATCAGGAATTCTCCCTCTCCCGGGAAGAACCCCGCAGGAATTCTCCCTCTCCCGGGGAGCGCTCGGCGGGAGCAGCGCCCGCGGCGGAGGGCGGCTCTCTCTCGGCCGCTTGTTTTAATTCACGTCTCTCTTCTCTCTCGTATCTCTCGCTCTCTCCCGGCTCTCGCCTCTCTCTCTCGCCTCTCTCTCTCTCTCTCTCTCTCCCCGGTCCCTCCCCGCGCTCTCTCTCCGTCCGTGCCCCCCTTCTCCCGTCCCCTCTCCCACCCCAAACCCCGCTCCCCTCCCCAGGTCAAGGTCTGGTTCCAGAACCGCCGCACGAAGCAGAAGAAAGACCAGAGCCGGGACTCTGACAAACGCTCCTCCGGCGCCGCCTCCGAGTCCTTGGCCACCTGCAACATCCTGCGGCTGCTGGAGCAAGGCCGCCTGCTGTCCCCTCCGAGCCTCCTGCCCCCTCCCGTCACCTCCAACCCCATCTCCAGCCCTTCGGGGAGCGGCGGAGCTTTGGCCGGGCCGGGCCCCGCGTCCCCGGCTTCCGGCGGCTCCTCGGCCCCGGCGCTTTTCGGCTTGCACGTCCCGGCCGTGCCGGCCGCTTCCTCCTCGCCCTGCTCGCCCTCGCCGCGGCTGCCGGGGAGGCCGCTGCGTTTCGGGGCGCCGCTGCTGGGCTGCCCGCACGACGTGCCCGGCGTTTCCGCCTTCGAGCCTTACACGCGGCTGGAGAGGAAGGACGGTTCTATACCCGGCGAGGAGCCCAGCCCTTAAAAACCGAACCCCGAAACCCCCGCACCACCCCCCCCCCCAAAAACAAAAAAAAACCGAAAAAGCGACCGAAACGGTGTCCAAAAGTGTCGCCTCCCCCCGCCGCCACCCCAAGGCCCGGATCGTCCCCGTGGATGTCACCAGGGTTGAGCTGCTGGTGACACTCGGCGGCCAAAGCCGCGCTCCGGGTGTGGCCGCGGGGAAGGGGACGGCAGCAGCCGAGGGGACACCGAAGGGGGTGGCGGCTGTCGCGGGTGCGACGAAAGGGACAGCGCGAGGTGACGCCGGGCTGTGTCCCCGCGCTGTCCTCCGAGAAGCGCCGTGCCTCAGTTTCCCCGCTGGCTCCGCGCGGCGTTGTCCCCGGCTGAGGTGACACCCCGTGGGGTGTTTGTCCCTCCCAGGGGACTCCGGTGGCCCGGGCGATGTCCCCACCCCCGGCTGGGGACACCCCCGGAACCCCAACACCCCCAGAGCCCCGTTTTGGGACCGTCGCACCCCGGAAAACCCCCCCAGGGGTTGTGGGTCACTGTCCCAACCCCCGCTGGGGACAGCTGGGGACAGCTGTGACGGTGACATCTGCCCCTGGTCACCCCAAATCCACGCCGGGGTGGCACCGCGGTGGCCCCATGCCCACCCTGGGCTGGCAGCGCTCGTCCCGTGTCACCTGTCACAGCCAGGGTCCCTCCCGGAGCTGCGGGGGGCCCGGAGGGTGACACGGGCTTTCGGGGGGGCTGAGGGTGGGGTTGGGGACGTGGGGGGCTTGGCGTCGGGTGGCTCTTGGGGACAGCGGCGGCTGTGGTGGGAGTTGTCACCTTGGAGGGACACCCTGAGGTGGCATCGCCTTGTCCGGGTGTCCTGAGGTGTCACCACCTTGCCGGGACATCTTGGGGTGACATCACCCGGTACCCCTGGTGTCACCACCCTGCCAGGCCACCCTGAGGTGACATCACCTTGTCCAGGTCTCTGGGGTGTCACCAACCTTGCCAGGCCACCCTGAGGTGACATCACCTTGTCCAGGTGTCCTGAGGTGTCACCACCTTGCCAGGCCACCCTGAGGTGACATCACCTTGTCCAAGTGTCTGGGGTGTCACCAACCTTGCCAGGCCACCCTGAGGTGACATCACCTTGTCCAGGTGTCCTGAGGTGTCACCACCTTGCCAGGCCACCCTGAGGTGACATCACCTTGTCCAGGTGTCCTGGGGTGTCACCAACCTTGCCAGGCCACCCTGAGGTGACATCACCTTGCCAGGACACCCTGTGGTGATGTCACCTTGTCCAGGCCACCCTGAGGTGCCACCACCTTGTCCAGGTGTCCTGAGGTGTCACCATCTTACAAGGACACCTTGAGGTGTCACCACGTTGTCCAGGTGTCCTGAGGTGTCACCACCTTGCCAGGACATCTTGGGGTGACATCACCCGGTACCCCACGGTGTCACCACCCTGCCAGGCCACCCTGAGGTGACATCACCTTGACAGGACACCTTGGGGTGTCGCCAACCTTGTCCAGGTGTCCTGAGGTGACATCACCTTGACAGGACACCTTGGGGTGTCACCAACCTTGCCCAGGTGTCCTGAGGTGTCACTACCTTGCCAGGACATCTTGGGGTGACATCACCCAGTACCCCACGGTGTCACCACCCTGCCAGGACATCTTGGGGTGACATCACCTTGTCCGTTTGTCCTGAGGTGTCACCACCCTGCCAGGCCACCCTGAGGTGACATCCCCCCACAGTGCCACCCCCCTGCCCGCACTGTCCCCGTCCTCCCGCGGGGACACGGCTGTGACAGGACACGGGGGACACGGCTGTGACAGGGCACGGGGGACACCCCGAGCTGTGACAGGGCACGGGGGACACGGCTGTGACAGGGCACGGGGGACACCCCGAGCTGTGACAGGGCACGGGGGACACGGCTGTGACAGGGCACGGGGGACACCCCGAGCTGTGACAGGGCACGGGGGACACGGCTGTGACAGGACACGGGGGACACCCCGGGCTGTGACAGGACACGGGGGACACGGCTGTGACAGGACACGGGGGACACCCCGGGCTGTGACAGGACACGGGGGACACCCCGAGCTGTGACAGGACACGGGGGACACCCCGGGCTGTGACAGGACACGGGGGACACGGCTGTGACAGGACACGGGGGACACGGCTGTGACAGGACACGGGGGACACCCCGAGCTGTGACAGGACACGGGGGACACGGCTGTGACAGGGCACGGGGGACACGGCTGTGACAGGACACGGGGGACACCCCGGGCTGTGACAGGGCACGGGGGACACCCCGGGCTGTGACAGGACACGGGGGACACCCCGAGCTGTGACAGGACACGGGGGACACCCCGAGCTGTGACAGGACACGGGGGACACCCCGGGCTGTGACAGGACACGGGGGACACGGCTGTGACAGGACACGGGGGACACCCCGGGCTGTGACAGGACACGGGGGACACCCCGAGCTGTGACAGGACACGGGGGACACCCCGGGCTGTGACAGGACACGGGGGACACCCCGAGCTGTGACAGGGCACGGGGGACACCCCGGGCTGTGACAGGACACGGGGGACACCCCGGGCTGTGACAGGACACGGGGGACACGGCTGTGACAGGGCACGGGGGACACGGCTGTGACAGGACACGGGGGACACGGCTGTGACAGGACACGGGGGACACCCCGAGCTGTGACAGGACACGGGGGACACCCCGGGCTGTGACAGGACACGGGGGACACCCCGGGCTGTGACAGGACACAGGGGACACCCCGGGCTGTGACAGGACACGGGGGACACCCCGAGCTGTGACAGGACACGGGGGACACCCCGGGCTGTGACAGGGCACGGGGGACACCCCGAGCTGTGACAGGACACGGGGGACACCCCGGGCTGTGACAGGACACGGGGGACACCCCGAGCTGTGACAGGGCACGGGGGACACCCCGGGCTGTGACAGGACACGGGGGACACGCTGTGACAGGACACGGGGGACAACCCGGGCTGTGACAGGACACGGGACCGGAGGCTGTGACAGGGCACGGGGGACACCCCGGGCTGTGACAGGACACGGGGGACACCCCGAGCTGTGACAGGACACGGGGGACACGGCTGTGACAGGACACGGGGGACACCCGGCTGTGACAGGGCACGGGGGACACCCGAGCTGTGACAGGCACGGGGGACCCCGGCTGTGACAGGGCACAGGGGACACCGAGCTGTGACAGGACACGGGGGACACCCCGGGATGTGACAGGACACGGGGGACACCCGGAGCTGGACAGGACACGGGGACACCCCGGGCTGTGACAGGACACGGGGGACACCCCGAGCTGTGAAGACACGGGGGACACCCCGGCTGTGAACAGGACACGGGGGACACCCCGAGCTGTGACAGGACACGGGGACACCCGGCTGCGTGACAGGACACGGGGGACACCCCGAG
>NW_026690390.1:0-34702 GCF_015227805.2 Hirundo rustica | reverse complement strand
CTGTTCCCGGCCGTTCCCCCCCTCGCGGGAGTCCCGGAACCGCGGTACTAAGGGGTCCACACTCGCTTCGGAGGTCCGAGCTGCCGGCCCCCGTCTCATTCACACCACACTCGCTCGCCTCCACTCCCGCCACCGGCTATACTCACCGGCGCTCCTCGGCGCTGTCCTTCTGCGGCGGTGTCCCTCGTCACCGGGTCCGGAGCTTGCCAGCTGTCCCAGGAGTCCCACGTCGGGTGGCGCCTTCCCTTCCTGGGTCCTCTTCTGGGCGTGGCAAAATCCCGGACGAGTCCCCAAATTGTAATAAATAGGGCAGGAGACGATGTTAACTCCTTTAATGCCTTTATTATTTCAGCTCTTAATGACGAGGGTTGGCCCAGGGATGGGATGCCTACGCCACCGCTGCTCAGACCGGACACCGCCGAGGAGGAGGTCCAGACGACTTTGCCGCCGCGCAGCCGCAGAGTTGGGAGCCTCGCCTCACGGGAGTCCAATAGGTCTCGGTTAGGGCTCACAGGTCTAGGGGGTGTCTCCTAGCAAGAGTGTCTAAGATCGTGGCGACTTTTCCGGGAATGGTTGGAAGGTGTTGATGGATACCTTGGCCTTTTCCCCACTCAGCACTGCACTCTGTTTTTCCGGACCTCGATCGGGCTTGTTGCCATCAGGAGTTTTAGGTGTTCAATCCACTTCCGGCTGGCCCTATCTGCATAGGGGCGGTGCCGGGCTCAGGGCAGGCGAGAGGTGGGCGAGGTCTTTGAGTTGACGGGCAGGCTGGGAGAAAGTGGAGGCGGTGCCGATGAGGTGTTTCGTGGCAGGGCAGCGGTGACTTAGGCCTATACAGTGAGTGGGTATAGGGATTTTTCTGGGAAATAACTGGGGTAACACAGAACTGGGGTATATAGAACTGGGGTACAACAAACTGAATAACTCATACAGATAACAAATGACCTTAATTCATATAACAGAGGAGGTAAACAATTAAATTTTGCTAATTATCAACTTAGATATTTAATAACTCTAGAGAGTAACATGTCAGAGTTCTTTTATTCTTCTCAGTGGCCATTATATAAACTTGATGAAGGTGTGAAGTGGCCAGTAAACGGTACACTGGACTATGAGACATTATTACAATTGATGCTTTTCCTTCGGCGTGAACAAAAGTGGCAAGAAGTAGCTTATGCTGATATGTTTTTTCACTCTCAGGAATCATCCCGAGTGGCAAAGGGATTGTGGAATGAGGTCACCATCTGATCCTTTAGTATTAGCCCTTGAAAAGGATAATAAAGCTACTAAAGGGAAGCCCAAACGGTGTTGTAGTACCTGCTCGATAAATCAGAGGTGCACCCATCCTGACAAAGTATACCAAGCAGAGGCTTTGGAACAAGAGACAGAAGACATACTTAAGCCAGCCCCTAGGAGGCAGGAAAGGAGGAGGGTGGTGGAGGACACAAATTCAGAACCGTCATTGACTCCAACCCCCCCCACTTCATCTTTAGCTTCATCTTCCTTTGGGAGGACAGCAACTGAGGTAGGGGTTTCTCCACCCACTCCTAAACCCCGGGATCCACCACTGCCTAGCAGTGACAGTGAGTGGGATGAACCTGAACCCCTCCCACCAGGTCCTAAGATTCCCTCACGAGGACCTATAGCATCAAGGACCCGAAAACAAACCAGAGTTGTCATACAAGCACCTCTAAGACAAGCAATAACCTCTGATGGGGAAACAAAACTGATTAAAGTTCCCTTTTCCTCAATTGATTTAGAAATTTGGGAAAGGATTGCTAAGGGCTATCAAAGTGATCCTATAGGGGTTGCTAAGAAAATGAAGTTTATGGTTAAGCAGCATTCACCTGATTGGGCAGATCTGCAACTGCTACTTGATGCCTTAACAGAAACTGAGAAGCAATTAGTTTTGAAAGTAGCTGGGGATCTGGCTGAAGATGACTGTAGGACAACACAGGAGGATGTTAAAGATGTATTTCCCCTTCAAGACCCAGGATGGGATCCTAATGATGATGAGGAGTTAGGGCGGTTAAAGAGATACCAAGAACTAATAGTAAAAGGGCTAGAAAGAGCAATCCCCAAAACCATAAACTGGTCAGCCTTATATGCCATCAAACAGGGCCCCTCTCAAACACCTTCTGAATTTCTAGATCACCTGCGAGACGCAATGCGCCGACACACCACCCTGGATCCTGGATCTGATGAAGGAACGCAGCAATTAATAAATTTATTTTTAGGACAATCCACAGGAGATATCAGGCGGAAACTCCAGAAGATCCGGGGCCCAAACAGCCGGAATTTAGAAACTTTATTAGATGAGGCCTAGAGAGTTTTTAGTAACCGGGAAGAAGGGTATAAACAAGGGATGAAGAAACTAGCAGCAGCAGTAAAAGAAGGAGAAAAAGGGAAACATGGGCAAGGTCCACCAAAACAAGGACCACCCCGACTAGGAAAAGATCAATGTGCATTTTGTAAGAAATTTGGTCACTGGAAAAACCAGTGCCCAGAATTAAGAAAGGGTAATGAACATAGAAAAGGTGATCAGAAAAGGGAAAAAGTAGTTGCTCATGTAAAAGAGGACTGAAGGGGACCGGAGGGCCCTACCCTAGGGGACCCTCTGGTTATAGTTAAACTGGGGAACAAAGAAAAAGAAGTGAAATTTTTGATAGATACAGGGGCAACATTTTCAGTGTTGAATAAGGCCCTAATACCTGTAACCAATGACTATGTTATGGTAAAGGGGGCAACTGGCCAATCTGAAAGAGCTTATTTTTGTAAACCATTGAAGTATAAATTGGGAAAACAGTGGGGCATCCATCGATTTTTATACATGCCTAATGCTCCATCTGCACTTTTGGGCAGAGATTTGCTAGAGCAGCTGGAAGCAAGAATAATATTCAAAAATGGGGAAATTAGTTTGGAGGTAAAGGATCAACAATATGTAGACCTGTTAAGCTTAATGCTAATAACCAAAGAAATTGAAGTGGCAAGTGAAAAGGAAAATTTTAGGAAAATAATGGATCAAGTATTTCCAGGAGTGTGGGCCTCCAATATACCAGGAAGAGCAAAGAATGCACTACCAGTGCAAATCAGGCTTAAAGAAGGAGGACAGCCAGTAAGGGTTAAACAATACCCCCTAAAGAAAGAAGATATAGAAGGGGTTAGCCCAATTATTGAGAACTTTCTGCAGCTAGGACTCCTGAGAGAGTGTCAATCTGATTTTAATACTCCTATTCTGCCAGTAAAGCAACCTGATGGGTCATACAGATTAGTACAAGATTTAAGGGCTGTTAACAAGGTAACTGAAGACTTGTATCCAGTGGTTGCCAATCCCTACACCTTGTTAACCCGTTTAACACCTGAACTAACTTGGTTTACTGTTCTAGATCTAAAGGATGCTTTCTTTTGCCTCCCTCTCCATGAAGCCAGCCAGAAAATTTTTGCATTTGAGTGGGAAAGCCCTAAAACTGGAAGAAAAACTCAGCTCGCATGGTGTGTGTTACCGCAGGGGTACAAGAACTCCCCCACTATATTTGGGGAACAGCTTGCCAAGGATTTAGAGTCCTGGGAACCTCCACCAGGAGAAGGACAGTTACTCCAGTATGTGGATGATCTCTTAATAGCCACCCGGACCCAGGAGACATGCGTGGACTGCACGGTAAGCCTCCTGAACTTTCTAGGCCTGCAGGGGTATCGAGTATCCCAGAAGAAAGCCCAAATGGTGAGGCAAACAGTCATTTACCTGGGTTACGAAGTAAGTGCTGGACAAAGGACTCTGGGGCAGGATGGCAAGGAAGCAATATGCCAGACCCCAAAACCTCAGACAATGAAAGAACTAAGAACCTTTTTAGGCATGACAGGGTGGTGCAGACTGTGGATTTATAACTATGGGTTGCTTGTTAAACCTCTGTATGCCTTGATCATGGAAGGGAGCAGAGATCTTCAGTGGACAAAAGATGCAACCCGAGCCTTCAACCAACAAAAGAAAGCCCTTATGTCAGCTCCAGCCCTAGGACTTCCAAACGTGAGTAAACCATTTTTCCTGTTTTCTCATGAGAAGCAGGGGATTGCCTTGGGAATATTAGCACAGAACTTAGGCCCGTACCGGAGGGCAGTGGCCTATCTTTCCAAGCAACTGGACACAGCAGCTAAAGGATGGCCAGGGTGCCTCAGAGCAGTTGCAGCAGTAGCAATAAACATCCAAGAAGCACGCAAATTCACCCTAGGCCAGAAGATGACTGTGCTAGTATCTCACACAATGTCTGCAGTCCTTGAGGCAAAAGGGGGACATTGGCTCTCCCCACAGAGATTTCTGAAGTACCAAGCCATACTGGTAGAACAAGATGATGTTGAAATTGTGGTAACTAACATTGTGAACCCAGCTTCCTTCCTCAGCGGGAGTACAGGAGAACCAGTGATCCATGACTGCCTGGAGACCATTGAAGCCACCTACTCGAGCCGCCCAGATCTGAAGGACACCCCGCTTGAGGATGCTGACACCTGGTTTACTGATGGAAGCAGCTATGTCGTCAGTGGAAGAAGGCATGCTGGGTATGCAGTTACCACAAGCAGAGAGGTAATAGAGTCTGGGCCATTACCAACTAATACATCTGCACAGAAGGCTGAAATAATTGCCTTAATCCGAGCCCTAGAGCTGGCAAAAGGGAAAGAGATCAACATCTACACGGACTCAAGGTATGCATTCGGAGTGGTTCATGCTCACGGAGCCATCTGGAAGGAAAGAGGACTGCTGAATTCACAAGGCAAGAGTATTAAACACGCACAAGAGATACTGAGGCTATTAGATGCCATACAACTACCTGAGAGAGTAGCTGTAATGCACATAAAGGCACACCAAAAACGAGCTCTGAATTGGAAGAAGGGAATATGCTGGCGGACAGAGAGGCAAAAGAAGCAGCAAAAGGTGAGGTACCCGATAAGGCTGTTGAGGCAGCATTGATTCCAGATGGAAAAGTTTCTATTGAAGGTAAGCCAGTGTACAATAAGAAAGATAAGAAACTTATCAAGGTAGAAAAGGCAAGTTATAATCAGGAGGGATGGGCTGTAACAGAAGAAGGGAAACTTGTAGTACCCTCCTATTTGTTGTGGTCATTAGTACAGAGGGAACATGAGAAAACACACTGGGGAATAGATGCCCTGTATAACCATTTGAAAGAAAGAATCATGGCCAGGAAATTGCAGGGCACAGTGATACAAGTAACTCATCAGTGTAGTCTTTGCCTCCGAACTAACCCTAAAAATACCCCAAAGCCTAAAGTGGGACAAATTGGGAAAGGTTGTGGACCTGGGCAACAATTGCAAATTGATTTTACCGAACTGCCCAGGAAGGGAGGGTATCATTACCTATTGGTGTTAACTGATACCTTTTCAGGATGGCCAGAAGCCTTTCCTGCCAGGACAGCTAAGGCCCGAGAGGTGACCAAAGCGCTGTTGCAAGAAATAATACCACGATTTGGAGTTCCAGCCACCATATCCTCAGATAGGGGACCACACTTTATTTTGAAAATTGTGCAGCAAATAAGTCACCACCTGGGAATAGACTGGGAATTGCACACCCCATACCACCCTCAATCTAGCGGCCAGGTGGAAAAGATGAACCATTTGATTAAACAACACATTGTAAGATTGGGGCAAGAAGCAAATTTGCCCTGGCCTCAGGCTCTCCCATTGGCCTTGTTGCGAATTCGGACAAAACCAATGGAAAAACAGAAACTAAGCCCTTTTGAAATATTGTATGGAAGGCCATATGCAGTTCAAGAGGGAACAGCATCCATTCAAGTAGGGGAAGAAACCCTACATGGATATATGGTGGCCCTAAATAGACAACTTAGAGAAATTGAGAAGTATGTGGCTGGAACTCAAAACAGAGAACTAGATGGGCCAGTACATGATGTACAACCTGGGGATTAGGTGTATGTTAAGTCTTTTGCAGAAAAAACCTTAGAACCACAGTGGGAAGAACCATTCCAGGTGCTCCTCATTGCCTTCACTGCAATCAAGATCAAGGAACAGAAGGCCTGGATCCATCACTCTCGAGTGAAGAAAGCCCCAGAAGGAATTTGGAAAGCCACACCAGGCGATAACGAACTGAAGCTGAAGCTCACTCGGAACAACGAATAAATGGACTAAGAGTTATTTTGGACATTATGTGGAAAGTTGTAACTATTGTAGTAATTACCTTAACCATAACAGGAGTCAATGCAATACCACAAAGCACAAAGGTATAATGTGACTGGGATATACCAGTGCCAAGGAAGAGCCTATGATCCTTACTCTCGTAAGGCTTTAAACAAGATACTAAAAGTCACAAATGCAAGCTAGTGGGAGGGAAGAAAACTATACACGATGCCTCAGTGGACTTAATACACCCAATAGTCCCCTTAGGATTAAACCATGAGGGAACTGTATTGTACCCTTCTGAACACAGAATGTGGGCCCAAGAAATTAAAGGAAAGCGGCAAACTATTAATCTAGAGCCCTGTACTGTGAGGAGACAACTAGGATACATATGTGAAGGGACATTAGAGGGTGAATGAATTTGACTTTAGTTGCTCAAATTACTACACACCATGACACAGAGACCATCAAAGGGGTTTTTAAAAGGCTTGAGGAACATTTGTCTCATCATTGGTGGTATGTGCTTTTTGGGTGGTCACCAACAGCAACCGGAATATTGAATACCTTAATCCACCCTATAGTTGTGTTGCTTATTTTGGTCAGCATAAGTTTAGTGTCATCCATTGTAATACTTGTTTGGAATTGGAGGATGCTACAACGAGTGGCAGCTTTAACATCACTATCAAAGGCGTATGGCTTGGTCTTGAGAGACACTAGCTGTACAGCTTGGATAGATGAGGAAGACTCTGTATACTGAGTAAAAGAATTTACTCATTTCAAAGAAGAAGTGGGGAATGAGACGTTAATTTTGAGGAACTAAGGATTTTTAGGAAAGTTAAGATAATAAGTTGCTGAATTAGCTGAAGTAGATAGGTAATCTTTGTTCGCAGTTAACAGAAGCCGGATCTTAGATAAGCTACCCCGGATCTTGTAACTCATTTCTTGTCAGGTTTATGTTTATGTAGTTGTCCTTGTAATGAAAAACAAAATGTGGTAAATAGGACATAAGATAGCTGCAGATTTCCTGCTTAAAGGACCCATTGAACACAGGAAACTGTAAGTTCTACCAAGGGATCATTTGTCACGAATGCATTGAAAAGGTAGAAAGGTCAGGACGAGGAAGACTCATCTTACTTCCTCATTTTGGGTGACCCCTCCCCAAAATAGACCCCCGACTCATTTTAAGAAACAAAGTACGCATGCTTAATAGCCTTTTTGTCAATTAGCATATGAAGCGAGGAATGGGAGGTGACAGGGGTATGAATATGCATTTTTATTTTGGATATTCAACACTTTTGTAAATAAAAGACTTTGTAATTACCTGTGAATTTCGCAGTGCGAATTAGGGAAATATCCCGCGTGCTGCCCGGCCGTAATAAACATACACTTTCTAACTTTAAACTGTTAGAGAGTTTTTGTCCGTCACAGTTGGGTATCGATACTAGATCAATACCCATATTTCTTTAATAAATCAGTAAAGCAAAATAAAAAAACTTAAGACAGCTTCCCTAAGCAGCAGGCCCATCATCCTAGATCTGTTAAGTAAGAATAAGAAAAGAGTTTGCTTAAAGTTAGAAAGGATCTTCTGCTTCTCTAAAGATGAAGAGGGGATAGACCCAGAAAACAAAATACAGAAAGTAGCCAAAAAAAAAAAAAACCAAACCAAAAAATTAAAGAGACAGGAGCTAGAAGCAAAAAGAAAAAGGGAAGAGCAAGAAAAGATGAAGTCACTCAGTGAACAATACAAACAATTAGAAAAGCAATCTAGTGATTGGGGTTTGCCAGCCTCCAGTAAAAATCTTCTTATAAAAGTTAAATGAAGAAAGAAGCAGGGCAGCAGAAGTTCCAGCAAGATTCAAGGCCCAAATACAAGAAAGAGATAAGTGTAAAATCATATTAGAGTAAACCCAAAGAAAAGTGAAAAGACTATAAAGATAATGTTTAAAGTATAAAAAGTCTTTCTGTGTTTAATAAAATTCTTATTAAGAAGCTTTTTTGTCAAAAGAAGTAACAGGCAATAACAGGAACACAAATTAAAGGTGTTTATGTAAAAGGGGAAGGATTGTAATATATGACCTAAAGTTATTTTGTGTTAGGAAACGTGATATGTAATTAATTCACGGTGAAATGTAGTGATATACAACATAAAATTGATCGGCATTCAGTCTGATTTAAGATCTGTAAACCTAAAGTGTGTTTAGGGTTAACTGAGACTAAAACTGCAGGAAAGGGACACGGGGGTTAGAGAAAGAAAGAATTTCTGCCAGGAAAAGCCTCAAAACAATCAACACCCAGAGATAGGTGTGCTAACGATCGAAAGATTTAGATCAGATCGATATCTTATCTGTTCCGGCCCAATTTAACATTTCGAAACCTTCTCCGGACACGGCAATCATGGCATTATTCCACTTTGAAAATCCATTCAACAGACCCCAGACCTGAACATGAATACCTAATGAAGCTACCAAGGAGCAGGGGTTCTACGGTCTCTGTCCACTCTCAGCGGAAGACTGTATAAAAACCAGCAGTATTGGACACAATTTGTGAAAAGAGGGGGTGACAGACTGACAGAGTCTGTTACCGCGTTCACCCAGCGCTGAAACCCCAGGATTCGACGCTGTCCCTTTCAATTGTGGCTATCAGAGACGGTGTTTAAGTCTCAAAATAAAATTCTAAATTTTGATTAACTGAATTTGGCTTGGTGATTTTTATTACATGAATCAATATTACTTATCAGCCCATACTGAGGGAGGATATCTTCTAATATTATTTTTGTTACTACTTCTGCTGTTTCTCTTTTTGTAGGGAATGCCTCTACCCAATGGGTAAGGTGATCTACGATCACTAGCAAGTGCTTGTAACCTTGAACAGGGGGCATCTCAGTAAAATCAATTTGCACGTTCTGGAAGGGCCTTAAGGCTAACTCCCTCCAGACTCAGTCTTCCTCATAACTTTTTGATTTATTTTCTGACACATTATACATCCTTGAGTAACTGCTTTTGCTAATTCATGTACTCCAATACATAGGTTTTCCCCTAGGAAATGGTCACATAACCCTTGGGTTCCCCAGTGGGTTAAATTATGTATTTCTGTAAGTATTTTTTGGGCTATGGCTTTGTGGTGGTTTCAGGCAGATTTTGGAAGAAATCCTCTCAAGGGGCCCCCTCCCCCAACCGGTTCGGGAAAAGACTTCCTCAGAGAGAAGTGGAAAAAACCTGTTTATTAAACAGGCAAAGCACTCCCAGCACAATACCCGATGACAAGAGCTTCGTGCCGCTTACGGAGGGATAACAAACTTAAAGAAAGTCTCCTCTTGAAGATAAGTCACTGTGCTCCGCCACTCCATCTCCGCTGACGTTGGGAGAAAAGGAGATGTGCAGGGCTGGTCTTGGTGGGTGGGTCCCCTGTGGAGGCCCCCGGTGCTTCCCCAGGTCCTTAGTCTGAAGAGGTTGGAACAGTTCCGAGGAGAGGGCAAAAAAAAGAAAAAAGGAAGGGGAAAAAAAGGAAAAAAGAAAAAAAAAAAGGCAAAAAGCTTCAGTTATTCTACAGCGTCTAACTACGCTAGCACTAAACTAACTAACTAACTGTCAGGGAAAAAAACAACAGAGCTTCTTTTGTCTTGCAGTGTTCCAACTCCCCCGCTTCAAGGTCACTCCGATGAGCAGAGTTTTCCTGGGGAAAACAAATGGCGCTTCCCTCCCCTTTGCACCCAACAGACGATTGGGGGATACACAGTCACCCCAGGACATCTTCCACCCCTTATCCCCATATCGTCGACTTACAGACAGAACCAACGTATATTCCACATAAAACTTCCATCCATTCTCCCCACAAAAAAAGAATACAAGCAATACCCGTCATGCTCCTGTCACGTTCCACACTGAGCCACTGAATCCAGGCCCCAGGCTGCAGGGCAGAAGGATTCCTCTCTCACTTACTCATACCTTCAACACTTGCTCATACTTTCAACACTTAACACATACCCTCTCACTTACACATTTCCTTCTATTTCATTCTGCGTGGTTTAATGTACAGACAATGGCAATAGCATTTAGCAGACAGTGAGGTTTATAAATGATTCTCACCCAACAATCAGATCTCCCTGAGGTACACATCGTGTTGTTCCATCTTTCTGCATTATCCACCATGTGCAACCTGGTCCCTGAGCAAAGACAACCCCATGAATGGGTTTGTCTGTACTTGAGGCAGACTTGATCCACACTGTCTTCCCTAACAGACCTCTGACATGCACCACTGGGACTTTATCTCCATCTATTGTATGCAGAGGCTCAGCCTGCGCAGGGCCTGCTCGGTTGGTGGAGCCTCGGGTGTTGACCAACCAGGTGGCCTTTGCTAAATGCTGTTCCCAATTCTTGAAAGATCCCCCACCCAATGCTTTCAACTGGGTTTTTAACAATGCATTGTGCATCTCCACTTTGCCTGCAGCAGGTGCATGGTAGGGAATATGGTACACCCACTCAATGCCATGTTCCCTAGCCCAGGTGTTAATAAGGCTGTTCTTGAAATGAGTCCCGTTGTCTGACTCAATTCTCTCGGGGGTACCATGCCTCCACAGGACTTGCTTTTCAAGGCCCAGGATGGTGTTTCGGGCAGTAGCATGGGGCACAGGGTAGGTCTCCAGCCACCCAGTGGTGGCTTCCACCATGGTCAGCACATAGCGCTTGCCTTGGCGGGTTTGGGGAAGGGTGATGTAGTCAATCTGCCAGGCTTCCCCATACTTATACTTGGACCATCGCCCGCCATACCATAGGGGCTTCACCCGCTTGGCCTGCTTGATGGCAGCACACGTCTCACAGTCATGGATAACCTGAGAAATACTGTCCATGGTTAGATCCACCCCTCGGTCTCGGGCCCACTTATAGGTGGCATCTCTGCCCTGATGGCCTGAGGCATCATGGGCCCATCGAGCTAAAAACAACTCTCCCTTGTGTTCCCAATCTAAATCAATCTTTGAGACTTCTATTTTTGCTGCCCGATCTACCTGCTCGTTGTTTTGATGCTCCTCATTAGCTCTACTCTTGGGGATGTGGGCATCTACGTGGCGAACTTTCACAGGTAGTCTCTCTACCCTGGTAGCAATGTCTTTCCACTCCTTAGCAGCCCAAATTGGTTTCCCTCCACGCTGCCAATTAGCCTCTTTCCACCTCTTCAGCCATCCCCACAGAGCATTGGCTACTATCCATGAATCGGTATAGAGGTAGAGCCTTGGCCACCCCTCTCTTTCAGCAATATCCAAAGCCAATTGAACAGCCTTGAGTTCTGCAAGTTGACTTGATCCACCCTCGCCTTCAGTGGCCTCAGCAACCTGTCGTGTGGGGCTCCACACGGCTGCTTTCCACTTCCGGTTCATCCCTACAATACGACAGGAACCGTCAGTGAAAAGGGCATAATGCGTCTCCTCTGCTGGCAATTGGTTGTATGGTGGAGCCTCTTCAGCCCGTGTCACTTGCTCTTGTTCTTCATCTGTGAGGCCAAAGTTTTCACCCTCAGGCCAATTGGTAATTGTTTCTAAAATCCCAGGGCGATCTAGTTGACCCATACGGGCGCGCTGCGTAATAAGAGCAATCCACTTGCTCCATGTGGCATCAGTGGCATGATGGGTGGAGGGAACCTTCCCTTTGAACATCCACCCTAGCACAGGCAGTCGAGGTGCCAGGAGGAGTTGCGTCTCTGTACCAATCACCTCCGAAGCGGCTTGAACTCCTTCATAGGCGGCCAAGATTTCCTTCTCTGTTGGAGTGTAATTGGCTTCAGACCCTCTGTAGCTTCGGCTCCAGAATCCCAGGGGTCGGCCTCGAGTCTCCCCAGGCACCTTCTGCCAAAGGCTCCAGGACAGGCCATTGTTCCCGGCTGCTGAGTACAGCACGTTCTTCACATCTGGTCCCGTCCTCACTGGGCCAAGGGCTACCGCATGAGCGATCTCCTGCTTGATCTGGGCAAAAGCTTGCTGCTGCTCAGGGCCCCAGCGGAAATCATTCTTTTTGCAGGTGACCAGGTAAAGAGGGCTCACAATCTGACTATACTCGGGAATATGCATCCTCCAGAAACCTAAAGCACCTAGGAAAGCTTGCGTCTCCTTCTTATTGGTTGGTGGGGACATCACTGTAATCTTGTTGATGACCTCAGTGGGAATCTGCCGCCGTCCATCTTGCCACTTTATTCCCAGGAACTGGATCTCATGAGCTGGTCCCTTAACTTTACTCTTCTTGATAGCGAAACCAGCTTCCAGGAGGATCTGGATGATTTTCTTTCCCTTCTCAAACACTTCTGCTGCTGTGTTCCCCCACACAATGATGTCATCGATATACTGTAGATGTTCCGGAGCCTCACCCTTTTCCAGTGCAGTCTGGATCAGTCCATGGCAGATGGTGGGGCTGTGTTTCCACCCCTGGGGCAGTCGGTTCCAGGTGTACTGCACGCCCCTCCAGGTGAAAGCAAACTGAGGCCTGCATTCTGCAGCCAGAGGAATGGAGAAAAAGGCATTAGCAATGTCAATTGTGGCGTACCACTTTGCTGCCTTGGACTCCAGCTCGTACTGGAGTTCCAGCATGTCTGGCACAGCAGCGCTCAATGGTGGAGTCACTTCGTTCAAGGCACGGTAGTCCACAGTCAATCTCCATTCTCCGTCAGGCTTGCGCACAGGCCAGATGGGGCTGTTGAAGGGTGAGTGGGTTTTGCTGACCACCCCTTGGCTCTCCAGCTCACGGATCATCTTGTGGATGGGGATCACAGCATCTCGAGTTGTTCTATACTGTCAGCGATGCACTATTGAAGTGGCAATTGGCACTTGTTGCTCTTCCACCTTCAGAAGACCTACAGCAGATGGGTTCTCTGATAGTCCAGGCAAGGTATTCAACTGCTTAACACCCTCTGTCTCCACAGCTGCTATCCCGAATGCCCACCTAAATCCCTTTGGGTCTTTGAAATACCCATTTCGGAGGAAGTCTATGCCCAAAATGCATGGAGCTTCTGGGCCAGTCACAATAGGGTGTCTCTTCCACTCATTTCCAGTAAGGCTCACATCAACCTCCACCAAAGTAAACTCTTGTGAACCCCCTGTCACCCCAGCAATGGAAACAGATTCTTCCCCCACATGTCTTGATGGAAGTAATGTGCACTGCGCACCAGTATCAACCAAGGCCTCGTATTTTTGTGGTTCTGATGTGCCAGGCCAACGAATCCACACAGTCCAAAATACATGGTTTTCCCTAGCCTCTACCTGGCTAGAGGCAGGGCCCCTCTAAGCCTGGTTATCCTTCTTTCCTTGAGCATATGTCTTAGAGGTTCCTTCAAGGGGGTCGGACATGTCATCATCGTCATACCTGGCAGTTCGGCTACGGGCAACTGGAGCCGCTTCCCTTTTGGTGGAGCTCCCTCTTTGAGTCTTGACTTCCTTCAATTCACGCACCCGTTGTGCCAGGGCAGCCGTAGATTTTCCATCCCATCTGTTCATATTTTCTCCACAATCCCGCAGGAAGAACCACAGCTCAGCACGTGGAGTGTATCCTCTCTCCCTAGCCGGGGAGCGTCTGCGTTGGGTACCAGAACCTTTGATCTGCACTGCTGAGATTTGGAGAAGGTCCTCTCTAATCTCCTCCCTGAGTTTCTTATGGTTCTCATCTATCTTATCCTCCAGTTTCTGTAGACGTGTTTCTACAGCTGCGATTCCTGGCAGTGTGTTGGGCCATGCACAGCATCTGCATATGCTCGGAGCTTCTTTGCCATATCAAGCACTGTTTCCTCCATGTCCTCCCGCTTCATTACTGCTAAAGCAGAAGCGTATTCTAATGGCCCGAGTCGTATAAGTTTTCGCCACATCACAGATGTACATGATACCAAGTCTGGGTTCCTAGTGTTTATGTCATCTGAGAAAATCATCTCTGCCACTGCCATTTCTCTCAAGCGTTGAATCCCTTGTTCTATGGTCTTCCATGGGGTTTGCTGCATATAGAGATCATCTGCACACAAGTATCTTTCTGCCACACTTCCTAGGACCCGTATCCAGAGACTGCAAGGACTAGCCTCTCTCATCATCTCCTGGTCGATGACTGCATCATGTGACAGGGATCCCAGATGCCTCGCTTCAGTGCCGTCCAGAATTGTAGCCTCGCCTGCAGCATCCCAAAGACGGACTAACCAACTAATGATAGATTCATCAGGTTGTCGCCGGTAATCTTTTCTTAGGCCCCGAAGGTCCTTCAGGGAAAAGGAATCAATATTTGCTTCTGATCCTGTGCTAGAAGCTTTGGCTTCTGATTTTGGTGAAGGTCCTTCTCTTGGGTCATCATCGTCCACTGGTCGATCGGTTTTGACTGTGTGCTTCTTTGCCGGAGCAACTGCCAGGGGCTTTGGCTTACTGTCTGCTTTAGCTGCCAACTCAGGCTCAGGCTCTAGTTTAGCTGCCGGCTTCATAACTGGGGTGTTGGCTGTAGCCTGAGTGACTGGGGTAGCTGTTGATTTGTATCCCTTCCCCCCTGTCTCTGTCTGCTGCCCTACAGTCTCTAGCAATGTGCGATAAGCATGTGCCAGGGCCCAGCTTACTGCAGCCATCTTTTCCCCCTTAGAGCCATCATGGTACCTCTCTTTCATGTATTTCCCCAGCTCCACTGGATTCTGAATTTGTTCCCGTGGAAAATCCCAGACTACAGGGTCAGAGAATTCCTTGAGGAGTTGGCCCATATCCTCCCATTCTCCACACCACTCAGGATTTCCTCTGCCTGGGTCAGGGGTTTTATCAGCCTCTCTAGAAATCTCAGCCCGTATTCTAGAGAAGCTGCAGACTGTATAGAGCAGGCTTACCAGATGACATACCAGAAAGATGGTCTCTTTAACACTCAGGGGAAACTGAACATTCTCCAGCAATGATTTAACCGATTCAGAGGAGAAGAAGGAAACGAAAGACTGCAACGCTTCATCCTCTGCTCCTCCTCCCACAAACAGGGTGAATAACCGTAACCATGACCCATACATAGTAGGAAAAGATCTCAGCACATTTATAAACTTCCTACAAATTATTATCATTAAACCAAGGCCAATAGCTACTCTAATCCGTGTCCCTCTACTGTAAAAACTGCGTATTAGTGACAATATTGGGGCTATCTCTGGATATGCAAATAAACCTAAGGACCACAAAGGTATTAAGACCTCAAAGAAGCCTGAGGATCCAAAACACAGCAAGGCCCCCACCCCAAGAGACATGAGGTCAAACAGCATAGTTACTGACTGCTAAATACTAATCAGTACAGGGTTTTTCCACTCTCTCGAGCCCCACGTTTGGGCACCAATAAGTTTGTGGTGGTTTCAGGCAGATTTTGGGAGAAACCCTCCCACGGGGCCCCCCTCCCCTCCTCCAACCGGTTCAGGAAAAAAGATTTCCTCAGAGAGAAGTGGAAAAAACCTGTTTATTAAACAGGCAAAGCACTCCCAGCACAATACCCAATGACAAGAGCTTCGTGCCGCTTACGGAGGGATAACAAACTCAAAGAAAGTCTCCTCTTGAGGGTCGTCACTGTGCTCCACCGCTCCGTCTCCGCTGACGTTGGGAGAAAAGGAGATGTACAGGGCTGGTCCTGGTGGGGTGGGTCCCCTGTGGAGGCCCCCGGTGCTTCCCCAGGTCCTTAGTCCGGAGAGGTTGGAACAGTTCCGAGGAGAGGGCAAAAAAAGCAAAAAGGAAGGAAAAAAAGGACAAAAAAAGAAAAAAAAAAAAAAAGGCAAAAAGCTTCAGGTATTCTACAGCGTCTAACTACGCTAGCACTAAACTAACTAACTGCAGGGGAAAAAAACAACAGAGCTTCTTTCGTCTTGCCGTGTTCCAGCTCCCCCGCTTCAAGGTCACTCCGATGAGCAGAGTTTTCCTGGGGAAAAACAAACCGCGCTTGCCCTCCCCCCTGCAACCCACAGACGATTGGGGATACACAGTCACCCCAGGACAGACACACAAGTCAGCTTCGTAGGTGGACGGGCACCAGAGGCGACCAGATTCTGGGCCCTCCTCAGAGGCCCAGCTATACTGGAACCCAGAGGCCAACCCCAAGGGGAGGGGGGGGCCACACAGAGCCGCGATTCTCTGGCGACAGGCTTCATGTCCTAAGAGTGTGAAAGAGTGTGTAAAAGTGAAGGAGAAATGAAGTAAGAGTAGATGGATGAAAGCATATGTAATGTTGATTGTTAATTTTAAAATTCACTATATCTCCTTGGAGGGAGGTGTATTGTATTGAATAGTTTTGTGAGAAAGAGGGGATTTTTTTTGTGCGTGCATAGATAGAAGTAAGTGGTCTTTAGGTTGTAAGAGAAAGTGAAAAACAGAGGTGGGGGACGAATAGATAAGATCTTGAAAAATGGGACAGAAAAACAGTAAGTTGGATACAGGGAAGAAAAAAGGGTGTAAAAAATTACCAACAGAAATACCTCAAGATAGCCCTCTGGGCATTATTTTAGCTAACTGGGATAAAACCCCTTGTACAAGAAGAAAGGAAAAGATAAATGTGATATATGACCTAAAGTTAATTCGTGTTAGGAAATGTGATATGTAATTAATTCACGGTGAAATGTAGTAATATGCAATATAAAATTGATCTGTGTTCAGTCTGATTTAAGATCTGTAAACCTAAAGTGTGTTTAGGGTTAACTGAGACTAAAACTGCACGAAAGGGACACGAGGGTTAGAGAAAGAAAGAATTTCTGCCAGGAAAAGCCTCAAGACAACCACCACCCAGAGACAGGCGTGCTAACGATCGAACGATTTAGAGGAGATTAGTATCTTATCTGATCAAACCTTCTCCGGACCTGGCAATCATAGCATTGTTCCACTCCGAGAATCTATTCAACTGACCCCGGACCTGAACATGAATACCTAATGAAGCTACCACGAAGCAAGAGCTCTACGGCCGCCGTCCACTCTCAGCGAAAGGCTGTATAAAAACCCAGCGGTGTTAGACACAATTTGTGAACAGAGGGGGTTACAGAGCAATAGGGTCCGTTACCACATTCACCCAGTGCCGAAGCCCTGGGGTTCGACACTGTTCCTTTTAATTGTAGCTGTGGGAGACTAAATTTAAGTCTCGAAATAAAATTCTAAATTTTGATTTACTGAATTTGGCTTGGCGATTTTATTACAATTTGGTGACCCCCACATGATGGTCTGATTTTGGGACCCTTGGACCCCTGTATCTGGCCAGGAGGCGCCCCACTGATTTCAGCGGCCTGGCAGAGCCGGGAGACCTTGTGGAACTGATTAAACCACACGATGAATTCAAGCAAAAAAGTCACACTTAAAAGGGGGATAGGCGAGATCAGAGCTCTTGGGGAACTCGGGGAGGTCCAGGATACAGGGCTTCCACAGCCGCAGCGAAGATACAACTCATAAAACTCTACGTGCGTGAAGAATCCACGCAAGAAAAGGATCGTAAGTATCGAGTGGTTGAGTGGGGGTGACCGAGTGTGTGAGTGAGACGTGATTTTATCATGAAGCGAGTGGGACCCCAAAACTGCAGTTCCACTTCCCCACGAGGGGTGTGGTCGGTTGGGGGGCAAGCGAAAGTTACGGGAGTAACAAACGCACCTCACACGTAAAACCCGAAACTCGGGGAGTTCGGGGGATCGGTCACAGGAAGGCTGGAAGAGAAGGGTACGTCCTTAAGAGTTCCGGGGACTGGTAAACCTTTCAGCCTAGGACCAGGGAAGGGTCCGGGGAGAGAAAAAGCAGGAAAAGGAGAGCTCATAATCATCAGGGGAAAACCCCGGGAGGGACCGATCACCCTTAGGATTAGTAGCCAGTGACACTATAGAATGGGACAAAAGAAGAGTAAAACCCAGGAGAAATCCGTAGGGAAATCCGCAAAGGGAATAGTTCGGGACATTCCAGAGATTCTGCTTGAGAGTCCTTTGGGATGGATGTTAGAACATTGGGAAGAATGCCCTGCCCGGAAAAAGAAGTCTAAAGAAAAAATGATACATTATTGTATAGAGGTTTGGGGGGTGTTGAAGTACGGGACCATGTAATATGGCCCATCTTTGGAACATTTGAGGAGTGGATTTGTAATGCTTTAGTCAGCTACGTAAAATTGAGAAAGAACAAGGAGGAATACGAGTATGCTAGAATTTGGGAAAGAATGGATCCTAAACGTTTACCGGTGAGACTTAAAAATCCCACTGGAATCTCAAGTGATAAATGGGAACCTTTAGATAACTTGCCTTCACCATACCTCATGCCTCCCCCACAACCTGCACAGAACCCGGGTGCCCCTCCAGAACCCCCAGGGTCTGGGCTTCCACCTCTACAGGGAATCCCCGCCCCTCCACTGATAGCATCATTGCCTCCTCTGGGACTGCAGTCCCCACAGGCAGTGGTTCAGCCCCCGCCCTCTGGGCTCCCTCCCCCGCTAGAACCCACTCCGGTTCCCCAGCCCTTCTGGCAGGGTGCCCAGCCTCCCATGCCCCAAGACCCGCTTCTCGATCCCCCATTGCCTGAATTAGAATTGGCCTCTTTCCTCAGCCCCGCTGCACAGGTTCCTCAGAATCCACTAGAGTCCAGACATACCCCACCCGCCAGGAGAACCAGGAGGCAATTAAAAAGGTTAAATTAAGTAGAAAGTGAGAATGAGGGTGAAAGAAATAACCTTTTCCCTTTACAGGAAGTGCCCACTGCCCCAAGAATTATCGGATACATAAACGTACCGATCAACACAAGTGATGTTAGAGCTTTCAAAAAGGAAATGGGAAAGCTTATGGATGATCCTTTAGGAGTAGCAGAAAGATTAGACGAGTTTTTAGGAACTAGCATATACTCGTATGAGGACCTTACTGCAATCTTAAGGTCGTTATTTAACACCAAAGAAAGGGAAATGATAAGGCAAGCAAGAATGAGGGATTGGGAACGCTGAAACCCCCAAAGCACCCCTGGGGATCAGAAATGGCCAAGCCAGGATCCCCGGTGGAACGCTCAGACAGAAGAAGGTAGGAGAAGTACGATTGATATGAGGAATATAATAATTCAAGGCATCAGGGAGGCGGTGCTCAGGGGACAAAACCTAAGTCAAATATTTGGGGAGTGCCAAGGGAAAGAGGAAACCCCTAGTGAATGGTTAGAAAGATTAAGAAAGAGCCTCCAGGTATACTCTGGAACAGACCCTGATTCCCCTGTGGGGGAAGTTTTGTTAAAAACACAATTTGTAGCAAAATCATGGGACGATCTACAGAGGAAATTAGAAAAAATCGAGGGTTGGCAGGAAAAGGGTTTGCAGGAATTGTTGAGGGAAGCTCAGAAAGTATGTATGAGGAGAGATGAAGAGGAACAGAAAATGCAAGCAAAGGTATTAGTAGCAGCAGTAAGGGAAGCTCAAAAACATGAACGTTCCCAAGACCTAAGGAAAACATTGAAGAGGGCCCCACAGAAAAAGCCAGTCCCCCCTCTGAAGAGGACCCCTACTAATCAAGACGAGAGACCTGAATGTTTCTATTGTAAAAAGAGGGGCCACCTAAAAAGGGACTGTAAAAAGAGAATGAGGGATGAAAAAATGTCCCAAGAAGACTAGGGATGTCAAGGGCTTTTTATTTTAGGGTCCATAACATCTAAAAAGCCCGTGGTAAAACTTAAAATAGGACCCGAAGGGAGGGAGATGGACTTCCTAGTAGACTCTGGGGCCGAAAAAAGTACTTTTAAACAATTGCCCCCAGGGTGCCAAATCAGTAAGGATTCTATGATAGTTACAGGGGCAAAGGGGGAACCTTTTAAAGTCCCTGTAGTAAAAAATGTAGAAATTGAATCTGAAAATAAGATTTACTTAGGAGATATGTTATTAGTTGAAGAGGCCGATTATAACTTATTGGGCCGAGATCTAATGGTTGCATTAGGTATTAATTTAATAGTGAAAGACTCTAGATTGTTAGTAAGTTTATATAAATTGACCCTCGAGGATGAGAAGAAAATTAATCAAAAGGTATGGCACACAGGAAGGGAGGCAGGGAAGCTAGACATGGAACCAATTTCAGTTGAAATTGAAAGACCAGAAGACCCCATAAGGGTGAAGCAATACCCTATCTCCCTGGAAGGGAGACGAGCATTAAAGCCTATAATAGAGGATCTAATAGCAAAAGGGATCCTAGAACCCTGCATGTCCCGACGTAACACGCCTATCCTAGCAATAAGGAAAACAGATGGGAGCTATTGATTAGTTCAGGATTTAAGAGCAGTTAATGAGAGAACAAAAACACGGTTCCCCGCAGTAGCAAACCCATACACTCTTTTGAACCGGGTTTCCCCAGAGGATATATGGTATAGCGTAATAGACCTAAAGGATGCTTTTTAGACCTGCCCATTAGCAGAAGGGAGTCAAGACCATTTCACTTTTCAATGGGAAGACCCAGACACAAATAGAAAACAACAGCTAAGACGGGCTTCCCTTCCCCAGGGGTTTGTTGACTCACCTAATTTGTTTGGACAAGCCCTGGAACAGCTACTGAGCAAATTTCCCCCGGGGAGGGGACCAAGATCCTGCAATACGTAGATGACCTGCTAATTGTGGGACAAGAGGAGGGGAAAGTAAAAGCTTGCACCATATCATTACTAAACTTTTTAGGAGAAAAGGGACTGAAGGTCTCAAAGTCTAAACTTCAGTTTACAGAGCCTGAGGTAAAGTACCTAGGACATTGGATTAGAAAAGGAAAGAAAAGATTAGACCCAGAGAGGGTGGCTGGCATAATAGAGTTACCTCCCCCGAGAAACAAGAGACAAGTGGTCTAGACAGCTGCTGGGGCTCCTCGGGTACTGCCGAAAGTGGATAGAGGGCTATAGCAAGAAGGTAAAGTTTTTGTATGAAAAATTAACCACAGATAAGCTAAAATGGACTGAGCAAGATGAAAGAGAATTAAAGCATTTAAAAGAAGCTTTAATTGCAGCCCCTGTCCTAAGCCTCCCCAATGTGAAAAAGAAGTTCCAGTTGTTCAGTGACGTGAGCAACCACACAGCCCATGGAGTCTTAATCCAAGATTAGGCGGGGGACAAAAAACCTGTAAGCTATATCTCTAAATTACTAGATCCAGTAAGCAGGGGATGGCCCACATGCCTACAGGCAATTGTGGCTGTAGCCCTACTAGTAGAAGAAGCTAAGAAGATTACCTTTGGGGCCCTGTTAGTAGTTTATACTCCCCATAATGTAAGAACTATCCTACAGCAAAAAGCAGGTAAGTGGCTTACAGATGCTAGGCTTTTAAAATACGAGGCCATACTCATTCATGCACCTAAATAAGAACTGAAAACAACCACAGCCAAAAACCCAGCCGAGTTCCTTTTTGGGGAAGCATCAGAAGGGCCCACCCACAATTGCTCTGAACTGATAGAACTCCAAACAAAAGTTAGGGCAGATTTAGAAGGTAAGGAACTGGAGGAGGGGGAAAAATAGTTTGTAGATGGACCAGCCTGAGTTTTGGAAGGGAAAAGAAAGTCAGGTTATGCCATCATAGATGGAAAAACAGGAAAAGTAGTCGAATCTGGCCCCTTAAGTGCATCCTGGTCAGCACAAGTGTTGGAAATTAACCATGTTGCTAGGAGAAGTACAAGGAAAGAATGTGCTGACAAACGAAGCATGAGGAACGGACCAAGACGTCGCGGTTAGGTGCTCACGGTGGTCAAAGAAGAATAGAATTTATGGTGGGAGCCTTTGTGTAAATAGAGATAGGGAAGCAGGTGTTGTGGGAACGGGATATAGTCTATAGAAATTAGAAGATTAATGTTAAACTGAAATGTCATGTATAGCACGTACGTTGATGATGTAATCTGTAAGAAATAGTATAAAACCTGTAAGAAAATGAGGGTCAGTGGGATTCTGATTTGGGACGCTAGTCCCCGGGTCCCCGGGCCCGAATAAAGCACCGCATAAACTACTTTGTGGTTTGTGTTTCTCTTCGTTGGGCAGCAGTTTTCTGGCGACCGCGGCAGGACTCCGAAGGTTGCTGGGGCGGTTCGCGAGGTGATCTACTCCACGCCGGCACCAGGTGATTTCTGGGGAGACATCAACCCGTGCCCGACCCCGCGCCTGTCGGACAACTACGAGGTAAGCCCAAAGGTGCTTTATTCTTAAAGGATTTTAGACGCCTGCCGATTAAGACGGACCTACGATCCGCACGGTTGGGCTTGGACGTCCCAGGTTGGTGGAAAAAAAATTGACCGTAAATCTCGACGAAAGTTGAGTAGGATCAATACCTGCTAGCAGGATATAAGGTGGTAAAGGATATAAAGTGGTAAAGGACATAAAGTGGTAAAAAAAAAAAAAACCACAAAAAAACAAGAGAGATGCCATTTAAAGGGTTTAAAACGTCCTCGGCAGGGATTGAAATCCCGGAGGACTCACCACTAGGTTGTTTAATAAGGAAATGGAAAGAAGGGAATTTTGGTCAAGAATTAGCTAAAGATAAGTTGATTGATTTTTGTAATCATGTTTGGCCGCAATATGACACCGCAGGAATGCAGTGGCCTAGGAATGGGACGCTGAATCATGATATTATTACTCCAATGATGCATTATTTACAGGATAATGGTAAATGGGAAGAGATACCATATTTGGATCTGTTTTATTACTTGGGACGGAGAACGGATTGGCAGAAGGAATGTGGAATAATGGTTCTAACTGTGGCAAATGAGAAGTGTCGGGGTTGCGAGAATCGGGATCAAAAGGCGGACTATCTAGTTAAATATAAAGACCCTGAGGAGGATGTATCCCTACTGGTCTCCCCTAGCGCTCCCCCACCTGAAACCGCTTCGGAAGAAGAGGGAGAAGAGGGTGGGGAAACAAGGGAAAAAGGGGATGGCAAGAGTAAACGGCATACCCCGATATCTAAACGAACAAGGGGTCACCTAGTCTCTAAGAAAGGGGGCCGGGAGGGGGGAACACACGTAATGGCCCCGCTGAGAGAGGCGGTGGGACCCCAGGGGGATCGGGTAATGGTGAAAGTTCCGTTTTCTCCAAATGACTTGATGATCTGGAAGCAATCTGCAGGATCTTATAGGGAAGATCCTGACCGTACGGCCAGGGTAGTAAAGATGGTAATAAAAACTCAGAACCCCGATTGGAATGATTTACAGGTTTTATTAGATACATTAATGGACTCTACTGAAAAGGAAATGGTGTTGCGGGCTATGACGGAAAAGGCGAGAGAAATGATAAGGTTGCGGGTAGCGGATGGAACTCTGAATGAATTAGTACCAAGGGAAGACCCTGAATGGGACCCCAGTACATCACGGGAACATCACGCATTAAAAGGATACCAGGAATTGTTAATTGAAGGAGTTAGAACAGGCATTCCAAAGACGGTAAATTGGTCCAAACTTTATTCAGTAAAACAAGAAAAGAATGAATCTCCTTCCGCTTTCTTAGAACGATTGAAGGAAACTGCGAGACGGTATACTAGTTTAGAAGTAGAGGGGGAAGCGGGAAGGTTACAATTGGCATTAATCTTTATGGGGCAGTCCCAGGAGGACATTAGAAAGAAATTACAGAAGTTGGAAGGCGAGGATACCCGTAATTTAGAAAAATTGTTAGAAGTTGCCTGGAAGGTCTATAACAATCGGGAAAAGGAATCAGTCAGGAAGCAACAAGCTAGCATGTTGGCAGTACTCCAGCAAGCTGTGGGGAGAGGTAATGGAAGGGGGCGTGCTCGAGGCAGAGGAGGATTTGGTAGGGGTCGTGGCGGGGGCCAGGTGAGACTGGGATATGACCAATGCGCCCTTTGTAAAAATAAGGGACATTGGAAAAATGAGTGCCCATTGAATAGTGGGATTGGAATTCCGAGACAGTTTGGGAATTCGACGGCAGAGGTCGCCCAGGTGCTGGTAATGGGAGAGTATCAGAATCAGAGCTGACTAGACCGGGATCTCAAGGTTATCATGGAAGTAGAGGGAGAACCGTTAGAATTTAGAATAGATACAGGTGCTACATACTCTGCAGTTAACACGCGGGTAGGGTCATTAAGTGACACAAAGATACAAGTAGTGGGGGTTACTGGAAAAATTGAAGAGAGGGCGTTTCTCTGGCCAGTAGATATAAAATTTGGGGGAAAGGAATTTGATCACCAATTTCTGTACATGCCAAATAGCCCTGAATCATTGATAGGACGAGATCTATTGTCAATGTTACAGGCCAGAATTATTTTTGAAGGGGGTAGGGTCAAGTTAGAAATTCCGGAAGAAAATATTGCTAAAATGTTTATTATTAAGGAGGTAGAGCCCCAACCCATTACAGAAGAAATTGAGCAAGCTGTAGTTCCCTGGGTATGGGAAACTGGGACCCCTGGAAAGTCGAAGGCAGCACAGCCAGTGGTAGTAGAATTAAAGGAAGGAAAGGAACCAGTGCGATTGAGGCAGTATGCAATTAAACCTGAGGTCAGGCGAGAGATAGCCCCAATTATTGATCAATACTTAAGTTAAGGCATTTTGCAGGAGTGCGAGTCCGAATATAAAACTCCTATTTTTCCAGTGAAAAAGCCTAATGGAAAGTACAGGTTAGTGCAAGATTTAAGAGCGATAAATGAGATAACCAAGGACATTTATCCAGTAGTTGCTAATCCTTATACCTTGTTGACATCTGTATCAGAGAAGTTTGAATGGTTTACCGTGATTGATTTAAAAGATGCCTTTTTCTGCATCCCATTGGCACTTGAAAGTAGGAAATATTTTGCATTTGAATGGGAAAATCCAGACACGGGACGAAGAAGGCAGCTGACTTGGAGCAGACTACCACAGGGATTCAAGAACTCCCTCCCCATCTTTGGAAATCAATTAGCTCGAGAACTAGAGGAGTGGACGACAACCCAGGTAACAGTACCAAGCATGCTCTATGTTATTCTCCAATATGTGGATGATATTTTTCTAGCAACTACGGAACGAGACATCTGCTCCCAATTAACCATAAGCCTTCTGAACATGCTGGGACAAGGAGGATATCGAGTTTCGCGAGACAAAGCACAGCTGGTAAGAACAGAAGTTGTCTATCTGGGGTGTGAAATCTCTAAGGGGGTGCGGAAATTGGGGACTAACCGCATAGCGGCTATCTGCGCCATACCCGTCCCCCGAAACCATCAGGAACTCCGATCTTTCCTCGGAATGGTGGGGTGGTGTCGGCTGTGGATTCTGAACTTTGGACTGCTGGCACGGCCCCTATATGAGGTCCTCAAAGAAGCGCACTGGACTTGGGGACGTGCACAGGAAAAGGCCTTCCTAGAACTAAAGCAGGCCTTAAAGGAAGCCCCTGCGCTGGGATTGCCAGATTTGAGCAAGGAGTTCCAGCTATATGTTACTGAAAGACATAGACTGGCATTAGGGGTACTAACACAGAAAATAGGGCCATGGAAGCGGCCTGTGGGGTATTTCTCTAAACAATTGGACACAGTTAGCTCCGGCTGGCCAGGATGCCTGCGAGCGGTAGCGGCAACGGTGTTGCTAATACAAGAAGCAAGAAAGCTGACTTTGGGAAGGAAGCTAGAAGTGTATGTGCCCCATATGGTAATTGCAGTCTTAGAGCAAAAGGGAGGTCACTGGCTCTCATCCAGCCGCCTGTTGCAATATCAGGCGTTGCTGCGGGAACAAGATGATATAGAACTGAAAATAACCCCCCATTTAAACCCAGCAGAATTCCTCAGGTCGGACCGAGAGGAAGGGGAACTGGTCCATGACTGTGTGGAGATAATTGAGCAGGTCTATGCAAGCAGAGAAGATTTGAAGGATGCACCGATCGATAGCCCAGACTGGGAGTTGTTCACCGACGGGTCCAGCTTTGTCGAGAACGGCACCAGGTATGCGGGTTATGCGGTAGTCACAACTCTTCAAGTAATAGAAGCAAAGGCTCTTCCCCCTGGAACCTCGGCTCAAAAGGCAGAAATTAGAGCCTTAACTCGAGCCCTCGAATTGAGCAAAGGAAAAAGGGTTAATGTTTGGACTGATTCAAAATATGCCTTTGGGGTGGTGCATGTACATGGAGCGCTGTGGAAAGAGCGGGGATTGTTAACGTCTCAAGGATCAACAATAAAACATAGGGACGAGATCCTACTCCTGTTAGAGGCTGTAAGAGAACCCGTGGCAGTGGCAGTAATGCATGTGCCAGGACACCGAAGAGAAGATGGAAAGATATACCAAGGTAACCGATTGGCAGATAAAACGGCTAAAAGAGTAGCGAAGGAAATAAGGATTCAATCAGCTCTCATTCCAGCTAGGAGAAATCCGGTGAATTCCTACATGAAAGATGAGCCTCCATACCTACCAGATGACGTGAAGTTGGCCCACTTGGTGAAGGCTCAGAAGAATGACAAAGGGTGGTATGTAACAGCGGCAGGGCAAGTGGTAGTACCTGTGAAGATAATGCGAGCAATCTTGGAGACTGAACATTACAAGTGCCACTGGGGAGCGGAGGCCTTGGTAAAATTTTTAAAGAATGAGGTAATCTCTAATCAGATGTTAACAATGGCAAAGCGGGTTAATGCAACATGTCCCACTTGTGTGAAAAATAATCCCCTAGTGCAAAAACAGGTTCAAATGGGAGGGTTAAAGATAGGCCCACAACCCGGAGACTACTGGCAAATAGACTTCTCAGAGCTGCCTAAAGCCCAAGGCAATAAATACCTTTTAGTGTATGTATGTACCTTTTCAGGATGGCCGGAGGCGTTTCCCTGTCGCACGAATCAGGCAAAGGAAGTAGTTAAAACCCTTTTGAAAGAGATAATTCCCCGGTTTGGAATCCCGTTAGGAATGTCATCAGATAGGGGACCGCATTTTGTAGCAGGAATCATTCAAAGTGTAGCCAAGGCGTTAGGGATTAGATGGGATTTACACACTCCGTGGAGACCGCAGTCTAGTGGCCAGGTAGAAAGGATGAATCAAACATTGAAAAATCAGTTGAAAAAGATTTGCCAGGAAGCCAAAGTTCAGTGGCCCCAAGCTCTGCCAATAGCATTATTGCGCATCCGAATAAAACCCAGGGAGAGGATAGGAGTCAGTCCGTATGAAGTATTGTATGGCAAAGCTTATCATGCTGCGACCTATCAGGGGGACCCCCACTTAACAGGGGACCAGGTATTACTAAATTATATGTTATCTTTGAATAAGAGTCTTGCAGCTGTACGGGGAGCCTTGCAGTGGAACCGCCTGCTACCACTAGAGAACCCAGTTCATGACATCTCGCCGGGAGACCATGTGTATGTGAAAAATTGGAGCGTGGAGCCTCTAAAGGAGTCACGGAATGGCCCCTACCAAGTGCTGATGACCACGTATACCGCCGTCAAGGTCGCTGGGATTGATAACTGGATACACTACACCAGGGTGAAGAAGGTACCGACGAGATGGGAGGTGCAGCCAATAACGGACACCCGGATGGTATTCCGGGCAAAGCCCTGATCATCTTGACACTGATTGTTTGTCAGTTAGTAGCCTCAGCATTAGTTATAATTCATGTACCAGACCCTTTAGTCTTAGTACCGGAAAGTGGAAATGTTGAATTAACCCGTTTGTTTTCTGACAACCAGAAAGCTGGATCCCATGAAATTAATGTGAGATGGAGAAAAGGCCTTGACATCGTAAGTAAAGGAATAATGACACTTTGGGATGACCATCAGCAATCAGGAAACACTACCTTAAGGATTCCTAAAATCACAACTTCTGGAGAAGGTAGATACACCTGTGTAGTATGGATAAAAGATAGTTTTGATTATGGGGATTTCGAGTTGGAAATTATAAATGAAAACTATACCAGTGCAGGTTCAGTAATAGTAGCGCCCTTGAGAACGAGCCAGGATATATGGTTGGGTCCGCCATTGAAAATTAGTTGTCAATACACCGTGAAGAATAATTGCAAAAGGGGAATAGGAATTAGCTGGTGGAAAGGGAGAGAGATGGAATGGGACCAATTGAAGGAAGGAAGCAGTGAGTGGAAGAAAGGGTCTGAAGGGATCGGATGGTACAATATTACATCCTTTGCCTCAACAACTATGGCAGGGAATTATATGTGTATAGTTAAGTGTGGATTGGATGGAGGGTTTGGACTTCGGGAAGTAGTCGTTAGAACAAACCCGGATCAGGGAATAAAAGCAACTGAAGGAACAGTCTTGGCAGCAGAAAGGGAGGATATTGCTCTACTCTGTACAATATCACAAAATTACACTGAGTATGGGTGGTGGCATAAAACAAAGATTAGGCCGGGATCAAAGTATAAAATTAGGATGGAGGAAGGGAAGACAGTGTTGCAAATCACTAATGTACAGAAAAGGGATGACGAAGGAGAATATTGGTGTTGGGTAGCCCGAGATAATTGGTGGAGTCACAGTCAGGTAACATTAAGAGTAAGGGACATACGAGTTACCAGACAGGTCCCAGAGAGAAATCAAACCTTAAAAATAAGAGAAGGACAGGAAAATTTAATAGTAGGACTAATTTGGGACTTCGGAAAGATGCAAAATACAACTTCAATAACAGCCTGCCTGCCTCTTCCCCAAGCGGCTGGAGACCCGATCCCGTGGGGAATTATACCCATAAGGGAGATGCCAAGCGCCACCGCGAATGTGACCTGGAACTGTGAAATAGTGTCTAAGGAGATTTTAGACTGGGTAGAGGCTTGTATGTTACGAAGAAAGATTAGTAAGCAAAATTGTCAGCAAATACCAGGATATTATGGGTGGGTAGAGGATCCCAAGCTTAAGGGAAATTGTTTGGTGATTGGAAAGGTGTCCGAGCCATGCGATAAGATCCGAATTTGAAATAAGAGAAAGAAGATAGAAGAAGTATGTCAGAATACCACTGAGACAATGACAATGGAGGAGTGGAAAACAATCTGGGGACCTAGTCTGTTAGAAACTTATAGTTACCTAGGGAAAGTGAATTGGTGCATAATGTGGGAAGGGAAAAAGAATCAAGATTTTGGGCAGAAGTCATTATTCAAAGAACAATATAGGAAAAAGGTGGAGATGATGGAGTTATGGAATTGTACACAGATACTAACCTGTGACACTCCACCAGTGCAGATTGGACTTGAACCAGTACGAGTGTTGTTGCAGTGGGGATGTGAATGTAGAGGATATAATCACACCCTTGCAAAGAAAGAAAAGGAGCCCTGGGATTGCAAAACGACTACGGTCAGAAGTCCAGGAAATTTAGTTTGGGTTATGGGACATGGATTATGGACTACGCACATGCCCATAGATGGTGCAGTTACACAAATTACATTAGGGATTCCCACCTTATGCCCATTCTGGAAAACTTCTAAGCTGCAAGAAAAGGAATTGGTAAGCAGAAAGAAAAGGGAGATAGAAGATGATGCTTCGATTCAGGGAGATTGGCATGAACCTGATGATGGAGTAAAAGTAGGATGGATGTTAGAATCACTGTTTGCCCCTATATCATCCTACAGAAACAGGGAGATGTTGTACCGATTATTAGGACAGACGGAGAGGCTTGCAGCTACAACTAAAAAAGGTTTTAGAGACTTGAATCTTCAGCTGCAAGCGACTACTAGAATGACATTACAAAATAGAATGGCATTAGATTTGCTGCTACTTAAGGAACATGGGGTTTGTGGATACCTAGGGAACAGAGTGGACCATTGCTGTGTGCACATCCCAAACGTGACGGAGGAAGTAGAAAAAGATATAGATCAATTAGAACAAATAGAATCCAAAACAAAGGAGATACAAAAAGATGCTGAGCATAATTGGGTAGGAGCCCTGTTGAGCTCCTTAGGGATCCAGGTTTCCGGTTGGGTATCATCTATAGTACAATATGTAATAATGTTTGTAATCATGATAATTGTAGTGATCATTGTATACAGATGTCTTTTAGGAATGATTCTGAAAGAAGGGGCTCATACCAAAAGGGTAATACAAGCAGTTACCCGAAGAGAAGTGATACAACCTCGTGTAGCTGAGACTCAAACCTAAGAAATTGAGCATCCTTGCAACGGAATTGAAGAATGCTCAAGAGGGGGGACTTGTTGGAAATTAACCATGTTACCAGGAGAAGTACAAGAAAAGAATGTGCTGACAAACGAAGCATGAGGAACGGACCAAGATGTCGCGGTTAGATGATTGCGATAGTCAAAGAAGAATAGAATTTATGGTGGGAGCCTTTTGTGTAAATAAAGATAAGGGAAGTAGATGTTGTGGGAACGGGATAAGGAGAGGTAGATTAGGGAAGTAAATGCTTATGAAAATTTATAGCCTATAGAAGTTAGAAGATTAATGTTAAATTGAAATGTCATGTATAGCACGTACATTGATGATGTAATCTGTAAGAAATAGTATAAAAACTGTAAGAAAATGAGGGTCGGTGGGATTCTGATTTGGGACACCAGTCCCCAGGTCCCCGGGCCCGAATAAAGCACCGCATAAACTACTTTGTTAGTTTGTGTTTCTGTCATTTGGGCAACAGAAGGACACACACTTACACCAAATGACTGCAAAAACCTTGCTAGTGTAATTCTCACAGATTCTCAATATATGCTGTGGGAATTCAAATTGAGAAGGTTGCTTACAAACGTACTGCAGATGTACAGACAAAGTACTGATGTAGACCTTCGTACCCTTACTATGTCTAAGCTCACTGGTGACCCTCCTGATGATCAGAATGATAATCAAGTGAACTTACCCAGAACAGCATTAGACAACATTAAAAAGATGGCCCATAGAGCCTTTGTACAAATTCAGCCTGCAGGAAGTTTTGAAAAAGCCTACAACCAGTCAAGATTCATCTGAACCATTTACCACATTTGTAGATCGAGTGATCCAAGCAGCAGAAAGACAATGCAGTGATGATATAGCTCGCCCAATAATGATACGGGACATTATTGAAAATAATGCAAGTCCAGAATGTAAAAGAGCAATCAAAGCCCTGGGAAAGGAGAGACCCACAGTGCCTGAAATGATTGATGCCTGTAACCAAATTGGGAGCCCACAGCACATCGCAACGATTCAAGCAAATGAACTTGGAAAAACTCTAGGAGAAAAAATTGAAAGGGCTCTTACAGTACAAGCAGCACAAGCTGAAACACGAGACCAGAAAATTACTGAAATCTTAACCGCCCTGCATCTAAGCTCACAACAACAAGACAACACCATGGCTGTTATGGAAGCTACTGTGACTTCAGGACCTTGCTACTTCTGCAAACGACCTGGTCATATCATGAGGAACTGCCCAGACATCAAAAGAGGTGTGCAGGCACCAGATCGCTGCTCCACCTGTAAGAAGGGAAAGCATCCTGCCTGGCAGTGTCAAGCCAGACAGGACATGAGCAGAAAATACAATCAAAAAAACTCCAAGGGGAGCGCGCAGTGCCATCGCATGAAGAAACAAGTAATGGCACCCCAAGCGCCCGAGGAAGAATTTGTGAATACCCCGACCCAAACGCTCTTGGCTTCATCACCAGCACAATCCCAAGTAATGACCCAAACCTATTGGCCCCAGGGACCTGGTGCACCTTGGCAACCTCCAAGCCAACAACCTTTCTAAAAGATGATGGCTACGATTATATCTCAACAGGGATCACTGGGCCATCACAACATAGGCAAGACTTTTTAGTTGTTGGTAAGGAAAGGAATAGCATCCTGGGACTGCTTGTTTTGCCTTGTGTAATGTCTGTTAACTGCAACGAAGAATTGCTAGTGCTAGCCAATGCCTGCTATCCCCCATTGCATATTCCTCCCAGAACCCCTATAGCTATTGCCATAGCATTGCCTATGGGAACTATGGACCAAATGCCACCACGCTGTTTCCCTGTCACTCCTGAAAATCCTGAAGTTCTATGGGTTCAACACATAAGTGAACAAAGACCAATGCTAACTTGTGAATTGTCAAATGGTGGGGTTCAAGTTAACATCAAAGGGATGATCGATGCCGGCGCAGATGTTTCTGTGATCTCTTCTTACTATTGGCCAAGAGATTGGAAGTTAGTAACTCCCCCAGGTACCCTCACAGGCATCAGAGGTGTCACTCCGTGCTTGCAAAGCCAATCTGTAATCAGCATTACAGGACCAGATGAGAAGAAAGCATCGATCTGTCCCTATGTGGTGCAAAAGCCCATCACAGTGTGGAGAAGAGACTTGCTTTCTCAATGGGGAGCCAAAATTGAACTGGGTTTTTCGCAGGGGCCACTGAAGCACTCAGCACTCTAAAACTAACCTGGAAAACTGACACCCCTGTCTGGGTTGACCAGTGGCCCCTACCAGACAATAAGCTGAGTGCCCTCAAGGATCTAGTGGCTGAACAACTGCAAAAAGGCCACATTAAGCCCACTAACAGTCCCTGGAACTCACCTGTGTTTGTAATCCACAAGAAAACCTCCAACACCTGGCGATTGTTACAGGATCTCAGAAAAATCAACGCAGTGATTGAAAACATGGGTCCCCTCCAACCTGGTCTACCCAACCTTTCCATGATCCCAAGAGACTGGCCACTTGAAATCATAGATCTAAAAGACTATTTTTTCAATATCCCACTGCATCCAGACGACGCTCCTCGTTTTGCCTTTTCTGTTCCAAGTACAAACCTGCAAGAACCACTCCAAAGGTATCATTGGCTCGTATTACCTCAAGGGATGAGAAACTCTCGAACTATCTGCCAATATTTTGTAGCCCGTGCGCTATCTCCAGTCCGTGAACAGTTCCCACAATCAGTTATTCTCCACTATATGGATGATTTGCTCATTGCAGCACATGAAAACAAATGGAAATGACTCGCAATTGCGTTGTTGCTGAAATCAAAAAGAGTGGGCTGGTGATCTCTGAATCAAAAATACAAGAGACTGCTCCCTGGAAATATTTAGGTTGGAAACTGACAGAACAGTCCATCACTCCTCAAAAAATACAAATCCGAACTGATGTTCACACTTTGCAGGACTTACAAGAGCTTTTAGGTGAAATTAACTGGGTTAAGCCTGTCCTAGGAATCACGGCTGATGAACTTGCTCCACTTTTTGATTTGCTGAAGGGGGACAATGACATCAGATCCCCTAGATCCCTCACTCCTGAGGCTCACAAGGCCTTAGAAGAAATTACTAGTGCTCTGCAGAGCAGGCAGGCACATCGCTGTGTCCCTGACAAACCCTTTTTTCTTGCAATCTTAGGAGAAAAGCTGAGACTGTGCGGTCTCATCTTTCAATGGGATTCTTCTCACAAAGATCCATTGTTAAAAATTGAATGGGTTTTTATCTCATACAGGTCACCAAAGACAATCCTCACACCTTTAGAAATGGTGTCTCAAATCATCATCAAAGGTAGAACAAGGCTTCTTTCAATAGCAGGCTGTGAATTTGAAATTATCTATCTGCCCATGAAGAAAACCTATTTTGATTGGGCAATGCAAAAATCAGAAGACTTGCTGATGTATGCCTTGCTCGATTTCCCAGGCATTTGTTCCATTCATTATCCAGCACACAAAATGATCAAAGCTAAATGATGTTACAAAGAAAAACCCCTAATCAGTGAAGAGCCTCTAGATGCAGTCACTATCTTCACTGATGGGTCAGGGCGAACGCACAATTCGGTCGTCACATGGCAAAATAAAAATACTAAAACCTGGGAACAAGATGTTCAAAAGGTTGAAGGTTCTCCCCAAATTGTTGAATTGGCTGCAGTTGTAAGAGCATTTCAGCTCTTTCCAGAACCTTTCAACCTGATCACTGATTTGGCATACGTTGCTAATGTTATTAAGAGAATTGAAGGTTCTGTTCTAAAGGATGTGAACAACGACAAGTTGTGCCTTTGGCTACCTGTCTCTATCAAATATTATCACACAGAACTAATCCTTATTTTATTTCTCACATTAGAGCTCATTCAGGTCTTCCAGGATTTATGGCAGAGGGAAATGCACGAGCTGATGCATTGGCATCAGCTGCATCTGATGAGGAAGGTGCAGCAAGCATTGAAAATTCTACCTCAGTGCTTGCTGCAACCACCTTGCCTAACACTGTTGAACAAGCCAAACTGAGTCATGCATTTTTTCACCAAAATGCACAGGCAATCAAACGAGATTTTCACATTACCCTAGAACAAGCATAAAATATTATACGGGCTTGCCCAAACTGTCAGCAGGTTCAACCTCTCCCCTCTTCAGGAGCCACCAACCCAAGGGGGCTGGAAAGTTTGCAGAAATGGCAAACAGATGTTACTAAGTACCCCTCTTTTGGGAAACTTAAAAATATCCATGTCTCTATTGATACATTTTCAAATGCAGTTTTTGCTTCTGTACATGCAGGAGAAACAGCTAAGCATGTTTGCCAGCATTTTTCACAAGCTTTCTCCTATTTAGGTGTCCCCCAAGAAATTAAAACTGATAATGGTCCTTCATATACCTCACAAGAATTAGCTGCATTCCTGAATGACTGGGGTGTTCGCCATACATTTGGCATTCCTTACTCTCCCACGAGTCAAGGAATGATAGAACACATCAAACTCTAAAATGCATTTTAGATCAACAGAAAGGGGGAGAAGACCAGGCTGCACCTCAAAAGAAGTTGAATAAAGCCCTGTATGTTTATAATTTTCTGAACAGCTCTGCAGAAGAGCCAGACCCCCCCATTTA
>NW_026690389.1:11914-35511 GCF_015227805.2 Hirundo rustica | reverse complement strand
AGCAGGCATCTCAGGAAAGGGCCCGGCCCTGACTTGGGGCTGAGCCAGTGGCCGAGGGAGCAAATGAACTTGCAGCTTGTGGGCCAGAGCATGGAAGAGCAGGGGCAGTGGTGGCTGGGAGAGCCTGTTGGCATGGGCCTGCAGGAACAGTACACAGGCAATGTGTTGACGCTGCTTGGAGGCCAAGTGAGTTGGGATGTGGGGATGGACTTGTTCCCTGGGAGCATGGTGGGGCCCTGGGCCAGAGTGGGCGGAAAAGCTGCGGCTGGCCTGGAATGGCTGGAAGTGTGCACGGCCTGGTTGCAGGGGCTTGGTGGCCTGAAGAGGTGGCGTGGTGTGGCCTGGTGTGGTGTGGCATGGCATGGAGCAGTGTAATGTGGGGATTGCAGTGTGATTGGGTTTGTGAAAGTTGGGAGGGATAGGGATTGAAAAGGGGGATGGGGTGTTGGAGTAGGGGCTGGGCAAGCAAGAAAGAGTTTTGGGCAGGTGCTGGTGCTTGTAGCAATTGTGTAGCAGGGCTGAGGTGGAGAAGCGAGTGCTTGGGAGAGTAAGGGCAGCTGGTTCTAGCAAAAAAAGGAAGAAAGGCAAGTGGGCTTTCTCCACTGGGATTGAGAAGAGTCCTTCCACTAGGCTGTCCTCCAGCTGCTTGTGCAGCAGATGTGCCTGAGGAATGGTCATTGCTTGCAGTCTCCTGTGCTGTGTGTTAGTGCAGCTGAAAGTCCTGAAGGAGGGAGCAGCTCTGCTGGGGGACGAGTGGTCTTTTTCTTGGTGGTCATTGTTGTTGGGTTCTTTTGTTTGTGTTTATTCTTTTTTGAACTTCCCCTGTTGGCTCTGGGCAGAGCTCTGGAAGTCTGTGTGTGTCCTAGGGTGACTTTATGATGCTTGTTTCCCCAGTCGTTTGTTCTGTTTTTGCTGTTTATTGAGTTCTGTGCCTTTAAGACTGGTTCTGAGAGCAAGGAGAAGCACAGAGGTTTTTTTGTGAAAAGTGCCTGACTCCTACACATTCCTCTCCAGACCCGGTGTTCAGCAGAGGCTTGGAGAGACTGCAGGACAGATCATTTTTCTTTTAGTTATTTTCAGCTAGCTAGGGCAGAGAAGTTCCCTGGACTGGTTTTTTCCTCCTCTTTGGAACTGTGTAAGCCTGCTCTGGACTGAAAAAACCCAGGGGAGCACTGGGGGCTTGCACCTGCGGCCCACCGGGGCCTGGACCTCGGCATTTTCCAGCAGTGCCCGAGGGACTGGGACTGATGAGAGACTGAGAGAGAGCCGAGCTCCACCCACGGCAAGAACCTTCTCAATTTGCCATCTCACTCCAGAACGAGAGGTTTTATTGTTTCATATTATTCATTCTTTATACTTGTATGCACTTTGTTTGTTAAGTAAAATCGTTTTTTCCATTTTTCTCAAAGAAGTTTTTTACCAGACCAATTGGAGGGAGGGGCCATTTGGGTTTGCTTCCCGGAGGGATCCCATTCAGGGGTTTTCTCCCAAATTTGTCCCTAAACCAGAACAAAGGATTACCATCTAACAGGTGGAATGCAAGTTGGTCCATCCAGGCTTTACTCCTCATGCAGGCCTGGAGGCTTTGAGAGGGATTATCCCTCAGTTCCTGAGGAAAGCAGTTCTTGACCATACCAACTGCCAGACCAAAGAGCGCTGTTGAAAATCCTGTTCTCCTGTGTGTTTGGTACATCTGCTTCCCCTGAATAAAAACAGAACTTTTAAGAGTTAAGTTTTGATGGAATTGAAGAGTTCTTTCTATTGTTTCATGTTACTTTTGCCCATCCACTCAGGATGGTAGAAGGAATGAGTTACTTGGAGTTACTGAGAGCACTCAGCTGTTTCTTGCAACTTGCAGAATGACTCGTGAGATGAGAGAGCAAATGTGTTTATGTACACGGACAGGTACAGCAAGCCTCTGCTGCATTTTGTAACTTAATAATTCAGCTTACAATTATTTCCTGAAACATAAATTTTTAGGTTGTGTTGAATGGTACCTGCAAAGAAAAGATGGATTATTAATTCTGTGGAGACAGTACTTGTATGGTGTTTCCCCATAAAGGAAAGACATTTGTTGTAGTTTGTGATGGGTTTGTATTCCTCAAAAATTCTACTGCAAAAATTCATTTGGGGTATCAGTAAGTAGTAATGTAGCTGTTTTAAACTCTTACTCTAATTTTTTTTTTTTAACCCTTCAGAATAGTAACTGATCGATCGATCGATGCATTGCAGAAACCTTTGAAATGCTTCTCAGACTGGCTGAGAATTCACAAGCACACTTTCCTGCAATGTGTGTACAAACACTGCTGCTGAAGCTGCTGGGAACGTGCAGGAGTTTGTCACAGATGTTGGACTCTTCCTATCTGGCACAGGTGTTAGCACAGAGGAATTTGTGAATGGATGTTTTGCCACCCTGTTTGCAGTAGTCTCCAAGCCTGTGATTAACCCTGGTCCCACTGACAGTTCCCTGGAATGTGCGGATGCCTCCAGGTGGAGAGAAGAGACATTGGGCCCTTTGGCAGCATTCCCAAAAAGGCCACAGGACAAGTGGGAAGATCTCTCTCACCTAGCTGGACTTTCCCGTGGGCTCTGAATTTGGGGATTGTGGGGATCAATGCAACAGATCAGCCGCACTTCTCCACAGCCTGCAGCAGAGCTTTGCTGAGAATGCAGCACTGCCCACACTGCCCGGGGCTGACGCTGAGCCAGCCCTGCATGGCCTGCTGCCCCAGCACCATGCCAGGCTGCCTGGCTGGCACAGCAGGAGTTGGTCCCCACTGGCACAGCTTTATCCAGTGCCTGCAGGAGCTCTCAGGAGCCCTGAGCAGAGCACACGGCACTGAGCACGTGCTGCTGAACTTCCATTCCCTTGTTCGGGATGCTCTGCCACAGGCTCAGATCAACGGGGCAGAAGCATCTGAGCAGGGAAGATGCCGCTTTTATCCACACTTGGGGCAAACTTGACCATAGGAAAAGTATCACTGGCAGCTCTTATTTCTTTGGCCATTTTTATGGTGAGGAACACACTTGTGTCTGAGTTTGGCTTTATTGGACTGGGCAATTTCTGGGAGCAGAAAAAAATAGTTTTCATGAACACAAGAAAACGGTTTGATTGCTGTCTTACGTGCACATGATACCAAATGTAAACAATCCTCACTTTAGATACCAGTGGCCTGCCTTAAAGAACCTATGACTTTGCATCCTTTATTTCCATAAGTTTGTATCTTTCAGAGGAAGCAGCACAGTTCATTTGAACGAAGTCCTTCCTTACACATCAGAGAAAAAACAAGTTGTGTGAGAGCTCTGCTAGCTGTGAATGCCTGGAGTGAAGAATTTTACTGCTCTGCAAAGCGCACGCTGTTTAACTACACTTGAGGGAAAACAGCTAATATACATGCTCATTTTGGAAGGTAAGTACCAGAATCTGAATTTTTCCTGTATTATATTGAATCCCCAATATGTTTGATAATTGTATTTTTCTCTGTGCTCTTTCATGCAGACTTCCCTGGCAGTGACATGTTCTGTGCTAAGTGCTGGATTGGAGAGCTTGGCTCGGGGAGATACCTTTAGTTTGATGGTACACACGGGTCTAAAGAGGGTGTCCGGGTGTCCCTGTGCTCTGGCACCAGCTGAGGTGCAGCAGCGCTTCTAGGGCTGCCTGCAGACGTGCTGAGCTGAAGTTAAAGCAGCGCCTTCTGCTAGAGCAGCTGATTCCACCTCTGACAATGAACAACTTGGCCTAATAGAATAAATGGAGGTTTCTTCATTTCTTACTAAGACCCAGAGTCTGACAAAATGGCTTCTTCATCCTGCTGGGATCAGTGAATAACAGGGATCATTCCTACAGATTTCCCACTTTATCTGCTTTATACCTGCCAGCTACAGGAGCCATCATGTCCTACTGCTCAACTTCCTTGAGAAAAGCTGTCATTTCTTTGGAAAAGGCTTCTTCACTAACAGTTTGACCCAAAAGTGGCTCATTGATGTCTCTCTAATTCCCAGGTAATTTCAGATCTACATTTAGATCAGATTTAGGGATATGCCCGGTTGCTCCTTTGATTTCTGTGGGATCTTCTTGGCCTACCATTTTCAGGAACGAGCTAGAACAAGCAAGCAAAGGGCCAAGGGAAGGACTTGTGTTTCCTACTTCATGTGGGGTCACTTCATTTGAAAAGTTTTAGACTTGGATTTTCAACAGTGAATTGTCATTGACCTAGACTTCAAAATCTCTCAGCACACTCATGTTTTCAACATGAAAGCTTTTACACTCCAAAATAGTATCTTTCACTGTATTTTAGTAAAAAGTTAAATGGGTGAAGAGCCCACCACTTAGTGTTTTTACTTAAGGAAAATTCCAGATTGATCCAAAAGAAAGTGCTTTTTTTTTTTTTTTTTCATACTCCTGAAAACTCCAAGCCTTCCTTCTCTCCTTCCTTCATTCCATGGAAGGAATACCAACATTTCTTATGTCATGATATTTGTTGCCAGTGTGTCTGTTTGAGGATCATGGCTTTAGTAATGTTGTGTTAAAATCACCTGATACAGAATTACTTCCCATCTTCCAAACCCACATACTTCATTTCTGACTCCAACTGCACCAGACCTAGACATCTCTTTCACCTCCTTTCTCTGTTAGAATTGACCAGTCCTTCCTCTCTTTGATCACTAATTTGGTCAAATAAGACTAAAGTGCAATGATCCCTTGCAATACGGGGATCTACTCAGCATATTTCACATTTTCCCATTGATTAGGTATCAAGACTTAATTCAGACATGTAATAAATACAGTCTTTCAGCTTTAAGAGGCAGATGACATGAATTCCATTGAAATTGGCTCATTCATATTTATCTTCAGAGTGGCTCGTGAACTGTTTCAAGTTTGGATGAGCAATTAATGCCTCGGTGACTAACAGACAGGGAAAAGATAATTGTGAGCAAGAAAATAATGTCTCGCTGAGGCACGCAGCAGTCTCTGTAGTTTTAAAAGAGAATTTCATTACATTTTGGGAGTTTGAAAGAAGCAAAGGGAGAAAAAAATCTTTATATGTTTAGAAGTCTCATATATAATTATGGAAGTGTTAATGTGAGAATTTACAGTCTATCCTAAAGATACATTGTTGTGCAGGATTTTTATTCATTCACAGGTACGTTTGTGTAAATAACCTTATGGAAAGGATTTTTTTCTAACACTTTGCAAGAATATTTAGATCAGATGTATATTCATGCTCACAACTCTGTGTGCTGTAGAAAGAACACTAATGCCTATATAGCACGGTTTCCTTTTACACAACCCTTTTTTCATAGTAATTTGCAACTTGTTCCCTGTTCTGTTTGGGTCAGCAGAGCTGTGCCACTCTGTGTCCATCTGGAATTTTTCTTTGCCTTTCTTCTTCCCATTCCAAAATCACCTTTAATTCCTGCCTCCCACAGCTGTGCCGACTGACAAATAAGTGCAGCACCAGCTGATTGTCTCAGTACCTGTGCATTTTTTGATGCCATTCTGCAGAACCGAGTGGAGATGTGGGGACCGTGCAGCTGTGAGATGTGTGGATTTCTGTACTTTCACACCTCTGTATTGTCATAGATTTAATGCTACTTCTGCTCCTGAAGTGTGTATATGTCCATTTCTCTACTGCTATTGCTCAGGGCACAGCGTACCCTGTGCTTTTCAGCTGGAACAGAACTTTTTTAGCAAACATCCGGGTGAATGCTCGTGCAAATATAGTGTAATAGAGGTTTAAGAGAGCTGCATCATACAAAACAAGAACAGAGTTCCTTATGAGGAGAATCTGAAGCAGCATCAACGGCCTCCAGCTCAGCGCAGAATGCACCTGCGCAAGAGGAATCGCCAGCGCTGGATCTTGGCCAGGCGATTGAGAAGATGATCCGGGAGATCAGGAACTCCCTGCCTGTAAAGGCTCCCTCTGCTCAGGTAACCCCATTGGATGGGAATGAAAGAGGCTGGGCTGAGAACTTTTGAACGTTGTGACATAGCTGAGAAGCAAAAGTTTCTTGAATTTCATTCTTTTCATTCTTATTTAGTTATCTAATTATTCTTGGTCATGCAAGATTTCCCAAAGAAGAGGGAATGAAAAAGTCTTCCCCCACAGTGAGGATGAGGGGTGTGAGCCTGTGTTGGCCACATTTGGTTGTTCCTTTTCCTTGGGAAGAATGCCTGGTGCAGGGGCATTTGTGGTGATGCTTTGTAGGTTCTACCAGGCTTTGTTTGGTGGGAAAGAAGGGCAGAGTGTTTGGAGAATTGCCAGTGAAGGTAACAAGGAGAGCTCCTGGCTTTCTGCTGGCTGATTTCTTACAGCTCATGGGATAAGCCCGGGTCAAAGCTCAGGTGACAGGCCACGTCACCTCACTTGGTGTCTTCTGCTTTTCTGCGTTTATGTCTTGCCTCAAAGGTCATTTTGTGAGAGTTTCAGTTTCACCTTGGCCACCCAAATCCTGAGTTTAAAACACTTGTTCTGGGAACCGTGTGGGCAGTGCTCCCCTCGTGTTACGTGGCCTTTGGAGTGGAGAAGAACTGTATCCCTGATGTGATTCCAAGGAAATCCTGAGTGATCTTTGGCTTCCTTTCTTTCTGTTTCTCTTTCAAGGGGAATATTAATGTTGCCCCTGAGTCTCCAAGAGAGGACCCCATGAACCGGGCTGCAGCTGAGGAAGTTTCATCTGGCACCGAGAGCTGCAGGAACAGTTCCCCAGAGCCCGAGGAGCCTGGTAAGGAGAGAGCCCACGTTGGTTTGGAGAGGTGTGAGACGGCTGCTCTGAGCCTGCCTGGGACAGGAAGGGAGATCAGAAGAGCTGAGTTCTTGTCTGCAGGGCTGCTGCTTCCTGGTGCCTTTAGTTCCAATCCTGCAGTGGCACAAGCTCCCCGAGCCCTGCCCTCCACGCTTCTCCAGAGGCTCTGACACTGAGTCCTCTGCTGTGGCAAGAGAGCCGGGACTAAACCTGACCTTGTGGGAGTTGTGTCACCAACCTGTGTGTCCCAGTTTGGTTTGTAACTCAGCTCACAGCACCCTTCAGCTGCAGCCATTTCAGCGAGGACTGAGGGCTCTCTGTCAGCACAGAGAAAGAGCAAGGCTGGGTTTCTTTGGGGGAGCTGGGATTGTTCTGTGTTTCAAGCTCTCGTGGGTGCCATTTGCACTGCGAGTGCTGAGACTTTATCAAGGTACTTCAATGCTTTACACAGTTTTGGAAACTTGGAAGGATCCCTGTTCTCTAAAGAGCAGGCTTCAAATTCCCAAGGGAAACGTGCACAAGGGCCAATATTGACTCAGTGTTCTCTTTTCGTCCCAGATCCCATGTGATCGACGTCTCCTGGAGGGGTGCCCTGCGTGGCTGGCGGAGGCAGAGGGAGAGCCTGTGACAACCAGGCAGGTAGAATCTCTCTGTCTCTACTGATGTGTTTAGAATTATATATAGTTATATTTATCAATCTATATAATCGTTATTTATAGGTATTATAGATATTATATTTATTATATATTATTTATTTATATTTATATGTATATAGATATTTATAGATATTTATAGTTGTCTTTAAGTGCCTATATAGTTATAGACCTTTAGATGTAAAATTATATATATATTTAGATTTTTATAGTTATGATCATGTATGTATAGTTATATTTATAGCTGTACATAGTTATATCTATCTATGTAGACAGTTACATGTGTATATATATATAGTTATTTTTATAAATGTATATAGTTTTGTACATGGGTGTTTAGGTCTGTATAGGTATAGACTAGCTTTTAACCCCTTTCCCTGTCTCCCTTTGTGCTTTTCCCCCTGTGCCCTCGCTGTCCCCTGTCCCTGTGCTGGGTCCGAGCTGTTGGCCGGGCCGGGCGGAGCAGCAGCTGCAGCCCCGGGTGTCCCTGGAGCGCTGGGAGCTGCCGCTGGCCCCAGGCGCTGTCCCCTGAGGAGCTGCTGAAGGACGGTGAGACTGAGGGGGCTGAGGAGGCGCTGACGCTGCAGGGACGGTGACCTTGAGCTGCTGGGGGACTGAGGGCTGTGGGGGAGCAGAGGGCGATGGGGGCCCTGAGGTGACAGGGAAGTGGCACTGAGGTGAGGGGGTGGTGGCTCTAAGGGGACGGGATGGGTCTGAAGGGACTGAGTGGGGTGAGAGGACTGTGGGGGGCTGAAGAGACTGAAGGGGGCCGGGGCTTTGCCAGGGGACGGTGGGGCTGAGGGGATGGAGGGGGCCAGCAGGGAGCACAGAGGGCTCCGGGACTGCAGCTCTGCCAGGCCTTGGAGCCAATTCCAGAGCCTCCACCTTTGCCACAGCTGCCCTGAGGACCTTGAGGACAGGCGGAGACCGACAGGAGCCAGCAGGGAGAAGCTGAAGGCCGCCAGCTCCAGCAGTGAACAGGGAGCTGCTGCTGCCAGCCCAGAGCCTGGGTGAGGCCACAGGGCCGGAGAGGCAGGGTGGGGGTGAGGATGGTGTGGGCTTTGGCCCTGGGCTTTGGCCAAACATTTTCTTTCTAAGCCTCCTGGGGAAGCACTGAGATTTTCCCTGACTGAAGGGCCGGTGCTGCCAAGGGAAACCTCCCGATCCTGACTCAGTGTTCCCTTTGCTTCCCAGATGTGCCATCTGCTGTCCCTGTCCAGGAGAGCTGCTCTGCACAGGAGGAAGCAAGCATGGAATGAAAAGCTTAAGAAGGTTGGGTGGCTGGAATCCCTCTGCTTAGAGTTCTGTTTCAAGATATAGGGACTTAGATTTATAGCTGTATATTTGTATGGATGCAGTGGATGGGTTTTTAGATTACTACAGTTACCTATTCACAGATAGTGTGTTTTGTGTATCTGTTTATATATATATTGTATGTAATACGTAATATTTATTCTCTATTTACTTCTGTATATGGAGGTGGTTATATATGTATATCTTTCTATTTCAACATATATGGAGATGTACAGTTGTATAATTGTATAGATTGGGTTCTTGATAGAGGGCTCTTTAGATAGAGATAATGATATTTTTGTATTCCTAGATGGGTTTTAAGCTTATAGTAATATGTAATAAATTAAGTTGTTAAACACCTTACTGATCTTTGTGTATAGTGAGTTGTTGTAAAGGTTAGCAATAAATTAAATTTTTGTTAACTGAAGTGATATTTGTATATTTTTCCGTATCAGTGTTGTAAAAATCTAATAAATTTCTTTTTTTAACTTAAAGTGAGATTGGCACAGTTCTATATTGTCAGCATGGGTGTAGCAATTTCTAATAAATGACATTTTAATTGTGAAATCAATTCTTGTGTATTTGTCGATCAGCAGTGCAGCTGTAGCAATCTGCAAGAAATTACAATTGTCAACTGCGACGGGATGTTTTGTGATTTGTGCTATCCAGAGCAATGAGCAGATGGAAATGCTGGAGGATTTTGGCCATGGAATTCTCCAGCCATGACCAGCACATGCCCCACCTGCACTCAGGCTGGGCAAGGCAAGCGCAGATTTGGGATGGCAGCAGAGCCACACCTTGGCCAAGAACTCGCTGCAAAGGCCAGCTGAGAAAACTCTGGGACTCCACGGAGCTTAGAACTGCAACCAGAGCCACCCAGGGAGGACAAATCCAGCCCCCATGCCACAGGCAGCTCTTTGGGAAGCGCTCCAAGGGTCCCTCTGAAGGTCATCCTGGAGCCCAGAAGCCAACAGGGATCCTGAGCCAGCTCCGCTGCCTTTGGCAGCACTTTGGCAAAGGAGCTGCAGCAAGGGGGAGGCAGCAGTGACTGTGACTGCTGCAGCAAGGGGATGAAGGAAGGGCCAGGGACACTGGTGCTGAGATGCTCCAGAATCCAGAGGGATGGTGGAGAACTGGGAAGCAGCAAGTTCTCAGAGCCACTCCAATGCTGGAAGCCCTTGGTGTGCAGTTCCCTGCAGGAACTGGCAGGGGAGTTGCTGCCAGGATCAGCAGGAGCAGGAGGCAGCAGGATCTGCTCCTTTTCCTGCCTCTGTGTCCAGGTCAGGCTGGGATGGCCCCTGCTCCCACAGAGCCCCTGCCCATGGAGGCTGCAGGGTAAAAGCAATCCCAGTGCAAAGAGAGGCTTTGCAGTTGGAGCCCACTGCCCTTGTGTTTGGGGCTTGAATGGCTCTCATGGCAAAGCACAGCAGGGAACCAGGGCTTTGGGAGGCAGAGCCTTCAGAGGGAAAGAGAGATCAGGCACTCACATGCCTGAAACTCCTGCAGCTCTCTGCTTTTGTAGAATGAGAAAGAAGCAAGCTGAGGAGAGGCACAAGCAGTCCTTTGAAAAACCATGGTGCCTAACAAGTGCTGTGGGAGAAGAAAAATAGGGAGCAATCTTGCCTTCTTTTCATAGCCTGTGAATTCTGCAGTGGAGACAATGGGATGTAGGGGAGGGGAGGGGAGGAATAACTGTGATAACCTCTCGGGTTTTTCTCCCGAGATTCAGGTGGTTTTAGAGTCCTTTGCCTTCTGAAAAGCCCTGAGCCGGACGCAAGAAAGAGACGGAGTCTTCAGGTTCTGATTTTTCAAGGTTGCATGCTTTGTTTATTTTTTTCTTATCTTACAAGTCTTTCTGTGCCCAGCTAAGATCTGTGGAGTTGCTCGGGCATCTGACAACTCCCCCCGCACTGGGATGTCACTGCCTCTTATACTAATTGTTACCTATTCTTTATTTATAGTTATTTGCCAATACCTACTACCTATACTAATCAGGAAATCTCTACTCTGACCCAATCTCCTTAAACTACTTTGTGTCACCATCACTGCAGAAAATGGAGTGAATGAGGAAGAAAGAAGAAGCAAGAGACAACGCCCCAAATCCTCCATCTTTCTCCCATCAACTTCCATACTAAAGAACCCAAAACTACAATTTTTCACCCTGTGACAAGCTAAACTACTATCTTTCACAGTCTTGTGGCCTGTAACTCATCTTGCAAGGTAGGAAGCCTTTCCCATGAACTTGAATCAAAGCCAGTGTCTTCCTGGGCTCTATGCCAGGGTCCCAGACCCCCCTGTCAAGGTCCCAGACCCTTCTGCCCAGGTCTCTTACCTTCCAGGGCAAGCAAAGGAATGCCCTGGACTCCGACAATATTCCAGTCTGCCGTGCTGTACTGATACACTTTGCAGCAGTGAACATTTTAGGTAATGCCATATTCTTATTTAGCATCTTGACACACCGCTGTCCCGGCGGGGACGAGCGCTCGGAGCCGGGGCTGCGGCACAACGCAGGCGCGGCGGCTCCCGGCGCTGGCCCGGCACGGCAGGGCCAGGGGCCAAGCCTTGCTTTCTCTGCCTGCCGCGCTCATCCTGCCTTTGCTTTGCAGCCCAACCCCAACCCACCAAGGCGAGGTAACAGAAAAGCTGCTTCCCTGGCAGTCAGCCTCCAGCAGCTGTTGATGCATGGGCTTATTCCTCCCCAGGCACAAGACTTCTCCCCTTCCCTTTGTTGACCTTCATCCAGTTCCCCTCAGGCCAATTCTTTAGCCTGCCAAGGTCTCTCTGAATGGCACAAGCAGTTGGTGTCTCAGCTGCTCCGGCCAGTTTTGTGTTGTCTGCAAACTTGCCGAGGGTAAACTGCTCCTCCAGCCCAGCCATTAATGAAGACATTAAAGAGCATCTGCCCTGGTCTCAGCCCCTGCGGCTCAGAGCACCAATGACTTGCCTCCAGCTCTACTTTGTGCCACTGATGACAATCCTCTGGGCCCAAGCTCCCACCCATTGTTCAGTCTTCCTCCCTGGGCATTTGGACACTTTGTATTGAAGGATGTTGTAGGAGACAGTCTCAAAGGCTTTGGTAAAGCTGGGCTAGACATCATCCATTGCTCTACCCATATGCTATCAATTTGGCTGTCCTGTCACGGCCATCAGGTAGGTTAACCATTATTTCCAATCAACTTCTCCATTTGTTTGGAATAGTTTCCAGGATTAGTTACTGCATCACCTTTCCAGGGATGGAGGCAAGGCTGACTGACTGACCTGTATTTTCCTGTATTGTCCTTCTTAGTCTCTTTGAAGACATCACTCTATTCTAGCAATTCTGGCTGTTTACAGCTAGTCAGTTCCAGCAAAAATGACCAGGAAGAAGAATGAAGCACTAAATACAGTCTATTAAATTCTTCTTTCTGCTACCATTCTGTGCCACAAGAAAGATCCTGCTTTCTTTCCAGCATTAGACATAATAAATACAAATAACAGACATAATTAGACAGTAGGCATATCAGAGTGATTAAAAAAAAAAAACAACCCACAACAAAAGTCTCCAACTCATCAGTGCTCAGAATAGCCAATGAACAACAATACCAATGAATAATCAAGATCCTTTCCCACCTCTTTTATTTATTAATAAACTCAGACACCATCCATCTTCTGGGACTCGAGCTCAATACTTGTATGCAAAGTTTGCAGGGAAGATTTAACTCTCAAGCCCTGTGAGTTTTCTCTCCTCTCCCTTTCCCCATTTCCTTCATCTCTGGCCTGAGCTCAGAGCCCTTTCCCCTCCTCTCAGCTCCTCTGTTTGTTGCCCTGCAGTGAAGCTCTCACCTGCGGGTTCCCCAGCGTGTGGCAGCACAAGTCTTCAAAGAGCAGCATCAAACTCTGGCTGAGAGCACAGACACTCTCTCAGGCAGCTCGGCTTTCAGCTGCCAGGGCACAGCACACAGGGAAAGGGGTGCAAGAGAGAGCTGAGGACGCTGCCAGAGCAGCACTTGGGCAATCCAGGGTGAGAGTGGCTTCAGCTGCTGTTGAATGGCGCTGTAGGTGACACAGGAGGCTGCTCTGCCATGGCCCGGGGCTGTGCCATCCATCCATGCACACAGGCAGTGGAAACAGGCTCTTCTACAGGCAGGCTCCATCCATAGCAGAACTTTGTCAATCTTGCTAAAATCTCTCTCTGTCCTTCTGTCTTAGCATTGACAGTCGTTTGGAGAACAGTATGGAGGTGACATGAAACAATTGATTATAACTTGTGATCAAATTTCCATGGGCTTTCTGTTTGCTTGGGTTTGGGGTTTTTTCTGTTTTCTTTTGTTGTTTTGTTTTGGGGCTTTTTTTGGTTGTGGTGTTTTAGTTGGCTTTGGGCTTTTTGCATGTATGTGAGGCTTAAATGTGCCATAAAATTCCCGTGCATTCATGAGGCTGCACAGGGCCCTCCATGGGCATTTCCTTGGCTAGGCACAAGCTCAGAGAGCAGCATGTGGCAACTCAGGCCGAGCACAAAGGAAGCACAGGATGAGTCTGCAAGGTGCTCTGTAACAACAGGCACTGTTAGCTGTTATCCAGTCCATAAGGACTACAGACCATCTGCTTCAGATTCTCCTCATAAGGCACTCTGTTCTTGTTTTGTATGATGCAGCTCTCTTAAACCTCTATTACACTATATTTGCACGAGCATTCACCCGGATGTTTGCTTAAAAAGTTCTGTTCCAGCTGAAAAGCACAGGGTACGCTATGCCCTGAGCAATAGCAGTAGAGAAATGGACATATACACGCTTCAGGAGCGGAAGCAGCATTAAATCTATGACAATACATAGGTGTGAAAATACAAAAATCCACAAATCTCACAGTTGCACAGCCCCCACATCTCCACTCGGTTCTGCAGAATGGCATCAAAAAATGCACAGGTACTGAGACAATGAGCTGGTGCTGCGCTTATTTGTCAGTCGGCAGAGCTGTGGGAGGCAGGAATTAAAGGTGCTTTCGGAACAGGAAGAAGAAAGGCAAAGAAAAATTCCAGATGGACACAGAGTGGCACAGCTCTGCTGACCCAAGCAGAACAGGGAACAAGTTGCAAATTACTGTGAAAAAAGAGTTTTGCAAAAGGAAATTGTGCTATATAGGCATTAGTGTTCTTTCCACAGCACACAGAGTTGTGAGCATGAATATACATCTGATCTAAATATTCTTGCAAAGCGTTAGAAAAAATCTTTTACGTATGGTTATTTACACAAACACACCCATGAATGAATAAAAAACCTGCACAACTACATGTATCATTAGGCATGACACTCTGTATATTGTCACATTAACACTTGCATAATTACATATTATATTTCTAAACATATAAAGCATTTTTTTCTTTGTTTGCTTCTCTAAAGCTCAAAATATGTAATGAAATTCTCTTCTAAAAATGCAGAGACTGCTGTGTGCCTAAGCAAGCCATTATTTGCTTGCTCACAATCATTTTTCCCTGTCTTTTAGAGTCACTGATGCATTAATTGCTTATCAAAAGTTAAAACAGTTCATGAGCCACTCTGAACAAAAATAAATATGAATGAGCCAATTTCAATGGAACCCACGTCCTCTGCCTCATAAAGCTGAAAGACTGTATTTATTACATCAGAATTAAGTCTTGATACCTAATAAATGGGAAAATGTGAAATATACTGAGTAGATCACCATGTTGCAAGGGATCTTTGCTTTTTAGTCTTATTTGACCAAATAAGTGATCAAAGAGAGGAAGGACTGGTCAATTCTAACAGAGAAAGTAGGTGAAAGAGATGTCTAGGTGTGCTGGCTTGAAAGCAAAACCAGCGAGAGATTCCAAGTCAGAAAAAAACAATTTAATAGGAGGTGGAAAAAAAAAAAAAAAGGTAAAATTAAATAAATGCAATAGTACAAAAGATCACTGCCAGAGTCAGATTACAACCTGATACCCTGTGGTGGTGGTAGCAGTCCAGATGAAGTGGTCTTGTTGAAGCAGTGATCCCATAGAAAGGTCTGGTAGCTCTTGTCCTCTGGGAATCCAGTGGGTAAGGCTGCCTGTGCTTTCCCAAATCCCAGATTGTATCCAGGTGGGAATGCTTGGCTCCTCCCCCTGGGCAGAGCATCTCACAATGGGCTGATATCATTTTATCAGTCATGCAATGGGTCCTTGATTGCCCATTAAACAGAGATAGCTCCTGGAGGGAGTTATCTATGAGTCATGCATCAGGACATTGATGGGCCATTAACAGAAGATATCTGGAGGCAGGGGGCAAGGGAAACAGTGCACAACTTAGTTTCAACAGCTCATGTAGATGGTGATAGCATACATACTTTGGGCACATCTTACACTGTAACCTAGGACAAGATAGAAATAATATATCCTTACCTGCTAAAAATCATTCTAATTTCTGTATCTACAATTTTGTTAAGATTGTCAGATACAACTTTTCATATTTAGCATCAGTTATATCCCACCAGTTAATCAAGTCTAATTATAAAACCTACCACTAATTGTTAGCCCAGCTTATTAGAATAAACCTAACCCTAGTAGAGCAATTAATAAAGCATGAAGATTTGAACAAAATTGTAAAAGAAATTCAAGAGAACAGACAAAAACCTGTAGTAACTGTCCAACATGATACAAAAGAAATAAGGAGAGTTCTACAAAAAGTAAAGCAAGACACAAGCCACAACTGGTAGGATGCAGTCTTTAGACAGTCACCAAATGCAACTAGTTTTAAACACCCTATGTCACCCCACCATTATTTTGCTGATATTATTTAGTATAAATTTAATAATGTCTATTGTAGTACTCATATAGAACTAGAGGATGTTCAAGTGAGTAGCAATTTTAACCTCATTATCTAAAACACATAGGATAATGTTAAAAGAGAATTATCAAGATAGTGAGTTAAACCTAGAGAGAAGTCCCACTAGTAGTAAAAGAATTTACTAGGTCTATAGAAAAGGGAGGGCATGAGACAGAGGCTTGAAAATTCTAGCTAATCTTTAGAGTAAACCTAAGAGCATACACTGTATTTTAGAATGTATTGTACATTTTAAAAGGCCTTTAGTGAATATCGAGTGCTGTGCCTGTTTACATATTTTAAAGCAGTACAAACATCCAGGACCCCTCAGTGATAACAAGAAAGACTAACTTAAACATAACAAGATAACAAAGCAAAAAATGCAAAGAAAGAGAAAAACACAGACTCACTAGAAACTGACGTCTTGCCTTGAAAAAATGCCAAAAGGACCAAAGCACACACAAGAAAAATAAAGGTGAAGAGTTCACTGAGGAAGACTCCATTTCTTTCATCTTCTAGAGACCCTCAGAGACCACCATGGGGAACTAAGCATGCCCAAGAGGATGTACCAAGAGGAGTTAATTACCAGAGGAAGTGAGGATGAGTGAGGTCAGAGAATAAATATGTATAAGGCCGATTGTGCAATGCCATGCATGTGTAAGACCTCAAAGAATAATAAGAGAGGCAAGCTCTCTAGTGTTCATGCCTGTCTTTAGTGAAGTTAACCCCCATGCACCTCAATCTCAATTAAAATTACGTACTACTCTAACAACTGTTGTTATAAAGTTCTTTTCTGCCTTGTTTCAGGGGAGATATTTGGAGTTTGCAGGGCTCCAAAGCCAAGCTGCAGATGCCCCTCGGGGGGACATTGGGGGGTCCTTGGGGGGTGTTTTTGGGGGTCCCAGTGGCAGTGGTGGCAGAGCCGTGGCAGAAGGCGGGTGGATGTGGGTGCCCACACAGGAGCGTTGGGCTTCCCCGGCCGGGCCCTCCAAGCTCTGCTGGTGCCATGTGGAGACCGCACGGGACCGGTGGGGATGCAGTGACACCAGGTTTGGGGATCCTCAGGAAAGCTGCAGTTTCCCTAAGCGGGACCCCTGAGAGAGGAGACCCCCAGAAACCCAAAGCGGGGACCCCAAGAGTGGAGAACACCTGGGATTGCTGGGACCCCAACGAGGGGTGCTAGGGCTGGAGTGCCAGGATGATGGGTGATTTATTAAAATATGGATATTGATCTAATATCAATACCCAACTGTGACGGACAAAAGACTCTCTAACAGGTTAGAGTTAGAAAGTGTAGGTTTAATGCAATGCTGGGCAGCTGTGTGGGATCACTCCCTAATATGCACTGCAAAGTTACAAGTGATTACAGACTCTATTTATTTACATAAGTGTTGAATACCCAAAATACTAATACATATTCATAACACTAATGCCTGGCATCCTCCACTTCGTATTATAATTAGATAAAAGGCCATTAAGCATGCATAGTTTGTTCTTTGAATTGGGTCAGTGGTCTCTTTCATGGGGAGGGGTCATAAAAAGAGGAAGCAAGGAGAGTCTTCCTCATTCTAAACTTTCAACCTTTTCAATGGCTAACAAGACAAATGGAACCTGGTAGAACTCCATTTTCCTGTTTCCATGACTCTTGAATGGGCTTCTGGATGTTAGAAGATTTACAGTTGTCTGTGTTCTTAGATCTATTTACCAGTTTCTTCTGTTTCTCATTATAAACACAGCTAAACAAATACAAAAATGACAATTAGTTATTCAGATCTGGGATAGCTATTTTAGATTGATTTCCTTTCAACTAACCATTGACTCCTAATTATTTCCAGCACAGCCTATCTATCTACTTTAACTAATTCTGGCAAAGCTTATCTTTAGGTGAAACCTTAACTTTTCTAAAACCATTAATTCCTTTGAAGTTCGTATCTCACTGGAAAGGGGTTCAGTGGTCCTGGTGCCAGAAGAGGCTGCTTCTAGTATCAGCACAGTTGCCCCGACCCTGTGTGCTTTCAGTTTTGTCAGCACTCCTGTTATGAGCCCAGTCACAGCCAGTCATTCCCCATTATGATGCAGTTTGCCCCAGCATGGTCCCAGTTGCTCCCAGTTGCTCCCACTTTCCTCCAGTGTGTTCCCGGTTCTCCCAGTTGCCCCTAGAATAGTCCCAGTCACTCCAGAGGTCATCCCAGTCCCTCCCTGCATGCTCCCAGTCCTGCCCAGTCACCCACAATGTAGACCAGTCGCTGCAAACTTCTCACGGTAGTTCCCCAGTGTGGTCCCACTTCTCCCAGTGTGCTAGTTTGAAAAACCAGCTGGAGATCCAAGTAAAAACTGTCCCATGATCCATTTCTCATAACTCCAGGTCCATATCTTTTGTTAATGGGCCAGCTGTTAAAACCAAATGGAGCAGTGTTCTTTATCTCTTCCACGACCCATCCTCCCTCCAGGGAGATATCTTCTGTTAATGGGCCATTGTCTCTCACTGCATGACTGATAAAATTACATCATCCCATTGTGAGATCCTCACCCAGAGGGAGGAGCCTAGCATTCCTACCTGGATATAAGCTGAGATTTAAAGCATCAGGAGCACCCTGGTTTTCACTGGATTCCCAGAGGAAGACCAGAGCCATCTACACCACCACTGGACTTTCAGAGGAAAACTACACCCTTCTACAGGAGCACTGCTTCCACAAAACCACACCTGTCACTCCAGGAGGACTGCAGCCACAATTTGATTGGACTGCTAGCAACACCCTGGATAACTGGATGTCAGGTTGGATTCTGACTCTGCCAGCATTTTTTTATTTTACTACTGCATTTTGAGTTTAATTTTTAATTTTTTATGTTAGGCTGTGAGGAAGATGCTCCAGGACAGCCAGGCAGGTGAGGAGGAAGTCAGTGCCCCTTTCCCCCTCTCTCCTACTCCATGTCCCAGCCCAGCATGGCCCCCGGCTGCAGGACAACCTCACTGTCGACGCCATCCTGCCAGGAATTCACTTGGGGGATCTCCTTCCCCTTCTCTCAGGCATGGAGGCAGATCCCATGCTCTCCTTGTCCTTCCTCCCCCAGACAAGGAGCTGAGGATGGAGACCAGGGAGGACACGTCCCAAGGGCAGAACCTCATGGAAGAGGCCATTTTGAGTGGCTCCACTGCGCAGGAATCCAATAGGAAGGAAAAGCCCAAGACATCCTGCTCAAGGAGGGGTTCCAAACCCATCCCAGGGTTCTTGGAGAATGAAAGACCTGGACTGTGCTGGGAAGATGGACAGAGCTTCAGCCACAGCTCCCACGTGGTCCAGAACCAGGTGATCCAAACTGGGGAACAGCCCTACAAGTGTGGGGAATGTGGGAAGGGCTTCAAGCACAACTCCACCCTTGTGACCCACCGGTGCATCCACAGCAGGGAGAGGCTCTACGAGTGTGCGGAATGCAGGAAGAACTTCAGCCAGAGATCCCTCTTGATCCGCCACCAGAGGATCCACAGCACAAAAGGGCCCTACATGTGTGAGCAATGTGAGAAGAGCTTCAGCCAGCGATCCCACCTGATCCACCACTGGAGGATCCACGCCAAGGAGAGGCCCTACAAGTCTGAGCAATGTCGGAAGAGCTTCAGCCAGAGCTCCCACTTGATCCGCCGCCAGAACATCCATGCTGAGGAAAGGCCATACAAGTGTGGGGAGTGTGGGAAGGGCTTCAACCAGAGATATAAACTGATCATCCACCTAAAGATCCACACCGGGGAGAGACCTGACAAGTGTCCCAAGATTTCAGAGAAGCTTCAGTCTCCTCCTGCCCCAGTGGATTCACACAGAGGAGAGGCCCTTCTGCTGCCCCAGCTGCAGGAAGGGCTTCAAGCACAACTCCACCCTCATCATTCACCAGTGTATCCACACTGGGGAAATGCCCTACAAGTGTGCGGTATGCAGGAAGGGCTTCCACCAGAGCTTCCAACTGGTCATCCACCAAATTATCCACAATGGGGAGAGGCCCAACGAGTGTGGGGAATATGGGATGAGCTTCAGCACGAGGTCCCACCTGATCTGCCACCTGAGGATCCAAACCAGGGAATGGCCCTACACATGTCCCGCTTGTGGGAAGAGCTTGTCCAGGAGCTCTCACTTGAACAGACACCAATGGAGACACCGGTAAGGGAAGACCTAAGAGTGCCTCAGGTGCGGGAAGAGCTTTGTGCAGTGCTCCAACTTACTCCTGCTCCAGACGACCCACATTGGCCAGAAAATTGGTGACCTACATTACCAGCGATCTGCACTGGAAAGACACTGGGCTGGTGGTCCTTTTCTTTGGTGGTCCCTTATATTATTTTGATTCATCTTCATCCCTTGAATACAGACAAAACTGGGGATAAAAATCAACAAATTCATCAAAGGCATCTAAGGCCTCATGTTTTACTAGTGTTTCAGGGCAATCTGGGACTCAGTGAGATACTTGGGAGGAATTGGGGGTTTGTGGGGTATTTGTTGTGGTTGTCTCCATTTCTGGGCACTCAAAGAGGTAAGAGGGTTTGATCTGTCACCTCAAAACCATTTCATGCTAAAACTACACAATCTCACCCAAAAAATTACTTGATTGCACAGCCCCTCAGGGAGGGATGGGGTTGGAAGGGGAATGGGTGAAGTAGGGTGAAAATCAGGAGGGCTGAGGTGGGACAGGATGGGTGGGATGGGGTTTGGGAGGTGTGAAATTGGGGAAATAGGGCTTGGGATGGCAGGGGTGGGATGGATTTGTGTTGGCATTGGGGTGACGGGATGGTGTCTGGAATAAGACATCCAAAGTCTGGGGGTGATGACGGGAAGGGGTGCCGGTTCTTGAGGGAGTTTTTGGATATTCCACATTCCTGAAGAGATTTTGGGGTTTCCCACATTTCTGAGGCAGTTTTAGGGTGTTTCCCAACTCTTGGGGGATTTCCTGAGAGCGGCTTCATGGAGCCCCATTGCAAGGGGTGGCTGCCTTGGGCACGAGCTCAGGGCTGCAGCCAGAGTCCATTGCCTCAGTGCTGGAGAGCAGAGAAATGATGAATGGCCCCAGACATCTCCAGTGTGTGTTTGGGGGCCAGGGCAAGTTCTGCGTAGGTGGGGAGGTCACTGCCCCAGCCACTGAAGCCTCTGGTCCAGCCCCAAAGTGGCTGCCAAGCCCCTGGAACTCTGAAAACCCCACCTGTGAGAGGGACCAGAGCAGGTGAGGCTGTGACATGGCTGTGACACTGACATGTCCCACGGCCCCAGAGCTCACAGCAGCTGAGATGGCGCTGGATCCAAGGGCGACTGTGGATCTCTATCTAGCTCTCTCTCTTCTCCTGACTTCCTCTTCTTAATATCTGGAGAACTGGAAGTTGGACAGGTTAGAGTTTGCTCAGTCAGTGCGTTCTGAAGTGATTTACTGTAACTCCATGTTGCTCTAAGATTTCCCAAGTTTGCAACCAAAAGTTTGTTCTCCACCCTCCTGAGAAGTTTGTTGTTTTCTCCTATGTGCCACCTGAGGGGATCGAGGTACCTCAAGTCCCTTTCCAACACCGGCCGAGTGAGCTTGGGGCACAGCAGCAGGAACTGCAGGGCTGAGCAAGGCCTGGCTTGGCTGGAGGAAGCAGAAAGGCCAAGCCCTGAGCCCAGGCCTGGCACAGCAGGGCCTGTCCCTCACGGGTGCCTCGGGGCTGTTTGTGGGGCAGTGGGATGGGAGGGGCAGCAAGGACAAATGTCCTCAAACTGCAACCCCTGCCAGCCTCCTTAGGGAGGGGCCAGGGAGGACCAAAGTGCAGCCCCTGAAAGGAAAGTTCCTTCTGTGGGGCCTCCAGAGGCACTGCCAGAGCCCAGGGGACAAAGGCCTGGGTGCCTGTGGCCCTGCCAGCCCTGCCCAGCCCTTGGCCATCTGTCCTGCAGGCTGTGCCCCCTGTGCGTGCTGCTCCTGTGCCCTGGCCGGCTGCACACGCCCCTCTCGCTGTCCCCCCCAGCATTTCTCAGCCCAGCATTTCTGTGCCCTCCCTGGGCTCCCTGCACCCAGCGCTGCTGGCTCCTGGCACACAGAGCCAGGGCAGGAGCCCACCCTGCCAAGGGCCTTTGGAGCAGGGTGGTGGCTGCCATGGCTCCTGACCTCAGCAGCTGCTCCTGGCATGGTTCCATGGAAACCCAGCACAGCAACGCTGCTGTGCATTGTCCCTGCTGAGGCTCAGACACTGTCAGGGCACATTCCCTGCCTGTAGGATTCCTGCCCGACCCAAGAACTGCACTTGTGTCCCCAGCACTGCTTTCCAACAAAAATGGGAAGACAAACTGTGCGTAGCTCATGGTATTTTACACTGCCTAAAACTCCCTAAGTCATCGGTCTTAGAGGTGAAATCCATTTGGAATTAATGGGATGGAGAAACAGTGCACCATGAAAAATGGAGCATAGAAATAAATTGAGGAATACATCTTGGTTTTTTTTCTTTTCATTTTCATTTCACTTCTGGAAAGTTGTTTCAGTTTTCCAGGAATCTTCTCCACAGTGCTGTCTGCTCTTTTCAAGAACCTTTCCTGGAGAATGAGGTGCAGCTCCTGTCACAGGATGTGCCATCAACTGCAGCTTCTCTTGGCTTTCCACACCGTGTGTGCAGCATGACTTTTGCAGCAAAGCAGGACAAAAGTTTGGAGGACTTTACAACTTGGCCATTCCTTTGCTAGTGGGCTGGGGAGTTGTGCCATTGGTGAGGTTTTCAGTCCATGATAAGCACCAGAACAAGCTGCACCTCTCAGAGTAAATGACTGAAAGAATCTGAAATGGAGAAATACAGGGAGTGACTTGGTGAACCTTGTATATAAGGAGGGTAATTTTTTCCTAATACTTTCAAATCCCTTCCCTCTGCTTTTGTCCTTCTTAACAAGGCCTTTGCATCCCAGATGTCTCATGAAATGAGAAACATGAGCTTGTGGAACTGCATGAAATGAGGGACACTTAGGCTGAAAAAGGAAGCAATTTAGAAGTAATTGTATTAAAGCAAAACCAGTTCTTATGCAGAGATTGATGTCACTCCCCTAGACCAAGGAATGGGAGCAAGTCCCTGTGGCTCAGCCTCGAGAAGTGACCCTGAGAGGTGTCCCCACTGCAGGGAGGAATCTCCAAACCCCCTCCAATGCTGCTCTTAAAATTTGGGATGGGACTTCTCTAGTCTGAAGTGCTGCCCTGTCAGTCAGATGTGCCCAGGCTGTGCCAGCTCAGCAGCTCTGCAGAAGCTCTCAGTGGTGTCACTTGATTGTTCCTTTCTCTGGGGATTTTACCAGCGCTGCCACAGATTCAGTTCCCTCTCAGGAGGTTGAACTTTTGGATAGAGGAGTCAGGCTGGTTTCAGCATTATTCACACCAAAAGCAGTGTGACCATCCCTCCTTCATTCCCCACTGGGGGCTTTGCAAACAGGGCCTTGCTGGAGTTGTTTGAGCCCACTGCAGGCAGAGCCTCCTGCTCCAGCAGGAACTGCCTTTCCTGTGCCAGGACCAGGGCAGATCCCGCTGCAGGAAAAGCCCCAGGCCAGCCCCAACACAGTGAAGGCCTCGGGCACAAGTGCAGAGTGCCGTGCTGGGAGCTGTGCCAGGGAGAGCCTGAGGCACCAAAGGCACCTTGGCGGCAGCAGCTGCTTCCAGGCCATGGCCAGAAGCCTCCCTTGGCAAGGCGGCCTGGTGGCCACCACTGCAGAGCTGCTGCTCCAGGGCTCATTTCTGGATGGACTCTGAAAAGCCACTTCTGTTCCAGGAGTCTGAGTGGGAAGCAATTGGCCCCAGTGCCTTGGGAACAAAATATTAATGACAAAACTTCATCCCAGCAGAGACAAGGCAGGGGCAGAGGAAAGGGGAGAGCCAGGCCCAGGGGACAGGGCTGCCATGGTGATGGCTGTGAGGTCACTGACACTGCAGCAGCCTGGCTGGCCCTCAGCAGACATTCTGGCCAGAAGTGTTGTGAGGTCACCCAGCACATCAGAGAACCCACACAATAGGGATTCTGTCCTTGGGGAGGGGGTTTCACTGTGTCAGGTTGCACCAAGCTCCTGCTCTTGGAGCATTCCTGGGATTGGGGCATCCACTTCTTCCAAAAAAATGGTTGCAGTCTTGTGCCACCCTCATTTAA
>NW_026690389.1:0-11414 GCF_015227805.2 Hirundo rustica | reverse complement strand
TGGGGTTTAACTTCACTAAAGACATGCATGAGCACTAGAGAGCTTGCCTCTCTTATTAAGCTTTGAGGTCTTACACATGCATGGCATTGCACAATCGGCCTTATACATATTTATTCTCTGACCTCACTCATCCTCACTTCCTCTGGTAATTAACTCCTCTTGGTACATCCTCTTGGGCATGCTTATTTCCCATGGTGGTCTCTGAGGGTCTCTAGAAGATGAAAGAAATGGAGTCTTCCTCAGTGAACTCTTCACCTTTATTTTTCTTGTGTGTGCTTTGGTCCTTTTGGCATTTTTTCAAGGCAAGACATCAGTTTCTAGTGAGTCTGTGTTTTTCTCTTTCTTTGCATTTTTAGCTTTGTTATCTTGTTATGTTTAGGTTAGTCTTTCTTGTTATCACTGAGGGGCCCTGGATGTTTGTACTGCTTTAAAATATGCAAACAGGCACAGCACTCGATATTCACTAAAGGCCTTTTAAAATGTACAATACCTTCTAAAATACAGTGTATGTACTCTTAGGTTTACTCTAAAGACTAGCTAGAATTTTCAAGCCTCTGTCTCATGCCCTCCCTTTTCTATAGACTTAGTAAATTCTTTTACTAAGACTGGGGCTTTGCTCTAGCTTTAACTCACTATCTTGATAATTCTCTTTTAACATTATCCTATGTGTTTTAGATAATGAGGTTAAAATTGCAACTCGCTCTAACATCCTCTAGTTCTATATGAGTACTACAATAGACATCATTAAATTTATACTAAGTAATATCAGCAAAATAATGATGGGAGGACATAGGGTATTTAAGATTCTAGTTGCATTTAGTGACTATCTAAAGAGTGCATCCTACCAGTTCTGGCTTGTGTCTTGCTTTACTTTTTGTAGAACTCTCCTTATTTCTTTTGTATCATGTTGGACAGTTACTACAGTTTTTTGTCTGTTCTCTTGAATTTCTTTTACAATTTTGTTCAAATCTTCATGTTTTATTAATTGCTCTACTAGGGTTAGGTTTATTCTAATAAGCATGGGTAACAATTACTGATAGGTTTTATAACGAGACTTGATTAACTGGTGGGATATAACTGATGCTAAATATGAAAAGTTGTACCTGACAATCTTAACAAAATTGTAGATACAGAAATTAGAATGATTTTTAGCAGGTAAGGATATATTATTTCTATCTTGTCCTAGGTTACAGTGTAAGATGTGCCCAAAGTATGTATGCTATCACCATCTACGTGAGCTGTTGAAACTAGGTTGTGCACTGTTTCCCTTGTCCCCTGCCTCCAGACTATCTTCTGTTAATGGCCCATCAATGTCCTGATGCATGACTCATAGATAACTCCCTCCAGGATCTATCTCTGTTTAATGGGCAATCAAGGACCCATTGCATGACTGATAAAATGATATCAGCCCATTGTGAGATGCTCTGCCCAGGGGGAGGAGCCAAGCATTCCCACCTGGATAGAATGTAGGATTTGGGACAGCACAGGCAGCCTTACCCACTGGATTCCCAGAGGACAAGAGCTACCAGACCTTTCTAGGGGATCACTGCTTCAACCAGACCACTTCATCTGGACTGCTACCACCACCTCAGGGAATCAGGTTGTATTCTGACTCTGTCAATGATCTTTTTTACTATTGCATTTGTTTTAATTTATTTTATTTTACATTTATTTTCTCTCCTATTAAATTGGTTTTTTTCTGACTAGGAGTCTTGCTGGTTTTGCATTCAAGCCAGCACACCCAGTCACTCCCAGTTGCTCGCAGTGTGTTCCCAGTAACCCCCAGTATGATTACAGACCTTCCCAGTATATCCCAGTTGCCCTCAGCATACTCATAGTCATCCCCAGTCACATCCACTTGTCCCAGTAAGGTGCCAGTTTCCACCAGTATGATCCCAGTCACTCTCAGTCTAATCCCAGCATATCCCAGTTGGTCCCATGATGATCCCTGTTCCCCAGTTCTGGTTCTGCTGGCTTCCAGTGTGCTCTGATCCTGCTCCCAGTGCATGCCAGTCCTGGGCCAGGTGTGTCCCGGTGTATGCTGGTGTCCCAGTCCATCCCAGCCTGTCCCAGTCCATCCTGGTCCCTTCCCAGCAGCCACCACCCTTTCCCGGATCCTGCCCTTCCCACCCCCAGAGCTGCCGCTGGACGCCTCCCCCAAGATGCTGCTGGGGCTCAGGGGCTTCGTGTTGGGCTTTATCTGCCTGGGCTGGGGCTCAGCCTCTGCTGCGGGAGTAGGTGAGGGGGGTCCCCAGAGGTTGTGTCCCCCCTTTGGAGTGCTTGGGACTCCCCCATGTCCCCCACATGCCTGGCTCAACCCCTTTTCTCTCCCCACAGCTCCTGATCCAGCTCCAGGAACCCCTGCACCGACACCCCCTGCGCCCTTTTTCCTGGGTATCCTCCTCTCCCAGCCCGTGGATCCCCTGTTTCTGTCAGCCTGGGCACCTCCGGACCCCCATTCCTGGCCTCACCCCCACGCGTCCCTTTCCTGGAAAACCCAAACTGGAATGTCCCAGAGTCTTCAGCTCCAGTTTCAGGATGACAAAAATGTAAAAGCCCGGATTGCTCCAGCAGAGCTGACCTTGACTAATTTTTGCTTTTGCAGTGACCCTGTGTCTTCCAGGATCTCCCTGAGACTCCTGCCAGGCTTCTCCTGGAGTCTTTGACGCAGAGGTCTAAGGAGCTGAGATCCCGGGGAGCAGCCCCAGAGGGCTCCAGGGAAGCTGCCCGAGGGGATTTTGTGCCAGGAAGGAGGGAGCTGTGCTGGCCTGCAGGAGCACAGGGACAGCCCCGCTGTGGCGACTCAGCAGCAGCTGAATGTGGCTCCTCTTGTGCCGGGTGCGTCTGTGTGCTCTGCTTGGCACCTTGAGGAGCAGCTGGATGTGCCCGTGGCTGCAGGCTCTGTGTCTGGGCTGCTGCTGGCCACAGAGGCCGCCTTGGCCTCGGGCTGTGGGGCGGGTGAAGGGCTGGGCAGTGCCCCTGTTGCTGCCGAGCTCCGGACAGGGCTGGCTGGGGCTGTGGCTGCCAGGGCCGGCCAGGACAGCACCTGCCCCACTGCGGCCTTGTCCCTGCCAGGGCCCCTGGGCCAGGCCGCCAAGGCTCCCGCTGCTGCTGCTGGAGCTCAGGGGCTGAGGGGCCGTGCCGGCCTGTCCCTGTCCCCATGGAGGGACCAGGCCCGGCCCTGGCTGCCCTGAGGCTGCCGCTGCTGCAGCTGCGGGCACAGCGGGAGCAGGAGGAAGAGGAGGAGGAGGGGGAGGAGGATGCAGCGTGGGATGGAGGCGCTGCCTTGGCACAGTGCTGGGGAGCCCCGGTGCCATCCCAGCAGTGGCCTCTCCCTCCTGCCCCGTCCCTCAGCTGGTGCCACCCTTGGGGCGCTGGGCCTTGGGCTTCCTCTTCTCCCTGGGCATCCCCTGCTGCCTGCCCAGGCTGTCCCGGGGAGCTGTTGCCTCCTGAGCCAGGGGCTCGGCTCTGCCGCACTGGGCACCCCGGGGCTTCTGGAACACCCCACGGGCAGGGCGGGCCCAGAGTGTCACAATGTCCCCTTGGTTCCAGCAGGCCCCACAGGGTCACAGAGCTCCCTGTGCACCGTGAGGCCCCACAGCACCCAGCCCAGGCCATTGCCATGGTTCCAGTCACTCCCAGTATGGTCTCAGTGACTCCTAGTGTCTCTTCAGTACATACCAGTTGCCCCCAGCCTGTTCCCAGTCACTCCCACTTCCTCCCAGTTGTTTCCAGCATGATTCCAGCATGATTCCAGTTGTGCACAGCCACTCTCAGTCACCCTCAGTGCAGTTCCAGTTGCTCCCAGTATATCCCAGTTGCTCCCAGCATGGCCCAAACTGCCCTCAGCCTGCTTCAGTCACTCCTGGTATGATCCCAGTCCCCCACAGTGTTGTCCCAGTTCATCCCAGTATGAACCCACTTGCACCCAGTTGCCCCTAGTCTAGTCCCAGTCACTCAATAGATGGTCCCAGCCATGCCCAGTTGCCCCCAGTGAGGATCCAGTCATTCCCACTCACTCCAAGTACTCCCCAGCATGGTCCCTGTTGTTCCCAGTGTGCTCCCAGTCATCCCCAGGATGGTTACAGGCACTCCCATTATATCCCAGTTGCCTTCACCATGTTTGCAGTCATTCCCAGTTCCCTTGTAACATGATCCCAGTTTCCCTCAATTGCTCCCAGCAGCCCAATGTGTGATCCCAATTGCTCCCTTTCAATACCAGTATGATCCCAGTAATCTCCAGTATGATCCTAGTCATGTGCCAGCACTCCAACTATAGTCTCAGCATCCTCCCAATTACTTTTGATCACTTTCATAACGATCCCAGTTGCCTCCACTAGATCAACCCCATCAGTCTCAGTATGATGTCATTTACTCCTGGCGGTTCCCAGTCACCCCCAGTATGGGGCATGATGTGCAGAGTATGTTCCCACCCCACCATTTCCCCCATCCAAGCCCTGGGACTCAGAGCAGCCTTGTGCAAATCTGAGCTCCCTCCACCCCAGGCTGGACCTGCAGGTTTCACTCCTTGGAGAAGCAGTTGCCTGAGACACAGAGGGATGTTCATTTATTGTCAGCCAACAAACCGAAGGGAAGGCACAGCTCCATCAAATGCAAAAGTCATTCTTCTCCCTGGCTCTGCCCTGCACCTGATCGCCAGAGCCTGTCCTGTTTCCTTCATCCCTCCACTGCCAGGGACTTTCTGGGACAAGGGAGCTCTGCTCTGGCTATGGAGGGAGGTGCAAGTGCAGCCACTGGAGTGGGAACCACAACTCATCAAGTTTGTGTCCTTTGAGGGACCAGGAACTGGTGAGACTCAGAGGCACAGAAAGGTTTCTCTACACGGCCAACATAAAAAATGTGAAAAATATAATTTAATAAACATGGAAACACTTCCCTCAGCTCCTTGTGTCGTCCCAGCAACATCTGACATGTCACAACCCACAAGTGATTTCCATACAGGAAGAATTTTCAACCAAGACATGAGAAGAGGTGATATATAAGATAAAAATACAACTAAGAGGATGACAGAGGTGTTACAAAAACTTGTGAAAGATTGGGCAATTCCCTGAAGCTCCAAGCATGAAGCCAGTCAAGGGAGATGCATTGGACTGACAAGAGGACAGCTGCAAGAGGAAATCTGGGAGCAAAAGGAAGGACATAGATCCAGCTGATCTACATGAAGAGATGTCCTTAGACATGGCCATTCAAACAAGAGAGCTGGAAGCACCTGAAGGAAGAGGGTCATGAAATATCAGACTGAATGTTGGTGACAAAGATAGAAGGGAAGATCAGTGTTTCTTCTCCTGCCCTCTGCAGAAGAATCCAGTAGATCCAGGAAATTCTTTTTCCTGGTGGGAAAACTTTGCCACTTCTTAAAAGTAGCCACTTCTTAAATGACCCTAATAATAGAGATTTGCTTGTGTAATATGAAATTAAAAGGTATTAAAACATGTGCCCCTTTTCCAGGCAGACATCAGCTGTGTGCCCACGCACAGGCAGTCCCTCTTGTGCCCTGAGGTGCCGAGCTGGGATTGGCATCTCTCAGAGAGGAGCTGAGGGAGAGCAGAGCACCTTGCAAGCTGCAGGTCCCTGACAGCCCCAGAGGGCTTCTGTCCCAGAAACATCTGCTCTGCTCCAGTCTGGAACAGGGACCAGCATCGTGCCGGGATCATCAGAGAACTGAGATGTATGCTGGAATTTAATCCCCTCCCCATCCTGCAGCAGCCCTGCATTTCCCTCCTCCAGCCCTGGTCTCCAGCACAGCCATGGAGGCTCTTTGGGCTCTGCACTTTTCCAGCAGCCACCAAGGGCAGCTGAGCTCTGCCTTTGGCACAGTCAGCCCTGCCCAGCCCAGGCAATGCCCAGCAATTCCCTGTGTGTGCCTGGCCTTGCTGTCAGCCCCAGCAGCAGCTGCGTGGCCCCTTTGTGCCGCGCTGGCCCAGCCATGGTGCCACAGCCCCTGTGCAGGCCCAGGGCAGGACAGGAGTGTTATGAAAAAAAAAGAGCCAGGAGACTTGCTCCTTTTTATGCCTTTATTATCAAGCTTGGCTCTGGGGGAGCTTGCTTGCTCCCTTAGCAACGTGGAGGAGGAGGTACACACATCTTCACTCCACAGTGAAGCTGGGACTCCCGCAACTCTTGTGGGTTTTTTTCCCTTGCCGGGGAGTCCGTTTCGCTTCGCTGATCAGGGGTCATCCAGCGATGGGGGACTCCTTCTCAGGTCACGGCGACTAAATAAAGCTGCTTCAGCAGAGCCCCCTACCCCTTGCACTAGTCTAAAGTGCGACTTCAGTCCTGGATTTTACTTTGGTTCTCTGCTTTAGGAGTCTCTCGTTCTTGAGTCGTTCCCAGAATTTCAGTGTTCTTTTTAGTTGCATATTCAGACACTATCCGACGAATGGGAGCAGAGATACAGGTAATAAAGTAAACTCTTAATTAACAAACAGAAGAAAATAAGATGATTTATCAATATTAAAACAGGAATAAGGCAAATTCTTTATACAGAACAAGCATTAACAATCTTAATGGAATTACTTAACAATTAAGTAACTGAAACATAGATCATTTGAATAGAACTCATTTATAACAACTCCCCCCTCTATTTCTTTGATTGAGCTTTAGCTCGCATCAATTTGTTACCTCTTCTTCTTGAAAATAAATTTTTCTATATCTTTGGAACTTCTCATATATTTCTTTGGCATTCTCATATTCGGGTTCTTGACTGTCTATCACCATCATTTTGGTTTGTTTTTGACTGGTTGCTTTAGGGATCTGGATACTGGCTTGGACTGTGGAGGTAATTGTTCGAATTAGACATGGGATTAGACAAGGTAAAAACATTAACCCGGTGATTGAGCAAATTATCATAAACCCAGCTTTCTTCCACCAATCCCTCTTGAATGACCAAAAACTATTCCACCAGTTGGTGTCCATTAGAGGAGTCCACTCTTGATTTCCCACATAGGCTAGCTTTCAGATTTCTTTTGAGATGTTTTTAATTACTGTGCTTTTATCATCAATTTCTAAACAACATTCAGACAAATTAAATTTACCACAGATTCCTCCTTCATCTGCTAAGAGGTAGTCTACAGCAAGATGTATTTGGTATATTACAGCTCTTGTTTGTGTTAGTTTGGTTAGATACCATTTCTAGCACAGCCTGGAGCCTGATGATTCTATTTAACATGTAGATTGGAGTGCGATACCCCCAGGACCTGTCCTGTGCCCATGTGGCTGGTCCATAGGTTTTAATGATTTCTTCTGGGGTCCATATTTTTCCTTTCCATTTTTAGAGTATCCACCAATTGTTAGAGTATCTCTTTTCTTTCATTCGACTTTTCCCAGATTGTCATATACTGGGACTCCTAGGTGTGCTCCTAATCTCTTGGGTAATAGGAAGAAAGCTGGCTTTATGATCCCTATTGTACAGCTTCCTGACCAATGCCCAGGCAATTTTGTATAAGCAGTATCCCCACAGATCCAGAACAGGTGATTTGAACCTTCCCAGTAATCTTCCCTAGTTTCAAAAGGCTGTTGCCAAAATCGAGACAGTTCTTTTATTCCCCAAAAAGGATTCATAGCTTTGTCAATACGTTCATATAATTCATATCTCTCATTATAGATACATTTTTCCGTGTTCTCAGTTGACCAATACTTGTTAGGCCCTTTAGGAACCCATTTAGCGCTTGAGTTTATCACTATTATATACCTCTTACACAATTAATTTTCCTACACAGATTTGATACCTGGTTCCTGTCCTCATAATACATTCTTCCCCTATGATTTTAGATTTAAGATCCCATTTCTCTCTTCCTCTTGTTCTTAGACTTCGTGTATTCTGTTCAGTTTGCTTCCATTTTAGAATTTCTAGAGGGCTTAAACTAATTCCCTCCCAAGGCCATATTTTGGACATTTGTGTACCTCCACATATCCAGCACTCGGTTAAATTTAATTCTCTACAGATTCTTTCTACTAAGTCAATGAACAGGTTTTTTCCTGATGGGACGTCTAGGCTTTTTTCAAATTTTGTTGTCAACACTTTTTCTTTGATTATATCTCTCAATCATTTGTGATCTGCTTCAAAGCATAACCAAGTGTCTCCTATAGGACATTCCCCAAATAGGCGCTGTGCATAACTAGCTGTGTTTTTTGTGGTCCAATAAACTTTTCCATCCCCTTGGCAAGTATTCAACTGGGAGTGGTCAAAGCAGTTTGGGTTCACGTTAGTATGGACCCTGAATAAGGATCTGAGATCCTCTCCATCGTACACTGGATGGTAGCAGTTAGTACAGGCTTTTGTTTCGTAGGTGTGCTTTATGGACATCATCAGTACGATCCCTCCCAAGAGTCCGGTATGGGCCATCCTTCCTGGATCTCCTGCTCCACCCAGCCTTGCCTCTTGGAGTGGAGAGGTCTCGTAAAGAACCCACTTACATGCTTCTACTTCCCTTCCCTATTAATTTAGTTGCCTTTAGAGAATGTTCTGTAGGAGATTCACCCCTTTTTTTAAAAAAAACCCTTATACTCTTTTAATTTATCTATTACTTGAACTTATTCAAACTTCTACTTATAGAACTTAAACAACTTTTAAAATTAACATGTAAGAAAACTTAAACTTCTTTAAATCCCTACTAATAAAAATTAAACAATCTTTAAAATTAATACAAAAAAACCTTATACATTTTTAATATATCTATTACTTAAACTTATTTAAATTGCTACTTATAAAACTTAAACAATCTTTAAAAATTAACAAAAAACACTTATACTTATTTAAATCCCTACTCATAAAACTCAAACAATATTTAAAATTAATACAAAAAAACCCCTTTTACTTTTAAAATATATCTATTACTTAAACTTATCTGAATTGCTACTTACAAAAAACTGACTTAGGTTTACATAAATTAGCCCTCATTGTGCCCCCCCCCCCTCCCCCCCCTGCTTTTTTTGAGTCCGTTGATTGTGGGAGAGGCAACTGAAAAAGGTTTTCACAGTCTCTGTTATCTCTTATTTCTTTTTAAAGGTTAATTTCAAGTCTTTCGGGTGTGGTGTTACTGTCCACTCGGTTTCATCCGGTGAGGGTGCTGAACTCGGGTTCTCTCCAGGAGGGGGTACTGGCCCTTTAACTCTGGTGATGTGGGTCCATCCTTATTCTTCAGTGCGCACTGCTGTGTGAGTTGTTAACAGTACTTGGTAGGGACCTTCAAACTTCGGGGTCAACGGGATATTAGTCCACGTTTTGATCAATACCCAATCTCCAGGACTGATATTATGCACGTTTGCATCCAAAGGGGGAGTTTGAGGAAGATATCCTTTCTTTCTGAGATTTTCTAGGGTTTGTCCCAATGGTTTTTAGATATTTTCTAGTGACTTCCTCTCCTTCCAGGTAGTCTTTAGAACTATAAGGGGATAACAAAAAGGGAAGCCCGAATATCATTTCATATGGTGACACTCCTAGATCTGCTCGTGCTGTGTTATGATTCATAATAATGCTGGGGGTAAGCATTTAAGCCAATTTAGTTGAGTTTCTGCTATTAGTTTAGTTAATACATTTTTAATGGTCTTGTTCATCTTTTCTACTCTGCCTGAGCTTTGGGTATGCCATGGGGTGTGTAACCTCCATTTTATCCCTAAGGCTTGTGTTACCTGCTGTAGAATTTGTGCTGTGAAATGTGGCCCTCTATCTGAATCAATATTCTTTATCAGCCCATACCGAGGGAGGATATCTTCCAATATGATTTTTGTTACTACTTCTGCTGTTTCCCTTTTTGTAGGGAATGCCTCTACCCAATGGGTAAGGTGATCTACGATCACAAGCAAGTGTTTGTAACCTTGAACAGGGGGCATCTCAGTAAAATCAATTTGCACATTCTGGAAGGGCCTTAAGGCTAACTCCTTCCCTCCAGGCTCAGTCTTCCTCATAAATATTTGATTTATTTTCTGACCTATTATACATCCTTGAGTAGCTGCTTTTGCTAATTCGTGTACTCCAATACATAGGTTTTCCCTTAGGAAATGGTCACATAACCCCTGGGTTCCCCAGTGGGTTAAATTATGTTTTTCTGTAAGTAGTTTTCGGGCTAGGGCTTTATTCAAGAATTTCCGTCCGTCAGCTGTTAACCATACTCCATGCTCCCCCTGGTGTAATCCTAATTCTTTTATTGCTTTCTGCTCCTTTTCACTAAACACTTGCTCTATCCCTTCTTCTTTTCCTAATATTTTCTCAAATTTAAGGATTTTTACTGGTTCTCCTGGTTCTGAAGCTGCCTCTCTGGCTGTTTTATCAGCTAACTGGTTTCCCCTTATCTCAGGCATATTTCCCTTTTGATGCCCTTTTATGTGGACTACTGCAATTTCTACTGGTTTTTGTAAAGATTTTAACACTGACTTTATTAATTCTGTGTGTATTAAGTTTTTCCCTTTTGAATTTAAATATCCCTGTCCTTCCCAAATCTTCCCAAACGTGTGCACAATACCAAAGGCATATCTAGAGTCTGTGTAAATGGTCCCTCGGTCATCTTTAAGTAAGTCTAGCCCTCTCTTTAGTGCATATATTTCACAGCACTGCGCTGACCAATTACTTGGTAACTTTCCCTTTTCTAAGACTTCCATTTTCTCTCCCTCAATCACAGAGTATCCAGATGTTCTTTTGCCTTCTACCACTCGGGATGACCCATCTGTGAACAATACTCTCCCATATGAAAGGGGTGTGTCTCCTAAATCTTCTCTCACTTTTGTCTGCATATGAATGAGTTCTAGGCAGTGGTGTTCTGTCTCTTCAGTGGGCTCACCAGAGAGAAACTGGGCTGGATTTAAGCTTTTTGATGTTGTTAGTTCTAGGTTATCTGTATTTATCAGTATAATTTCATATTTTAGGATTCTAGAATCTGTGACTCACTTTTGAGCTCTTTGGCTTAAAATTGTTTTCAAATCATGTGGAGTATGTATCTTTATCTTTCCCTGTAATGTTAACTTTTGAGCTTCTTCTATCAGAATAGCTGCAGCTGCAACTGCTTGGAGGCAAGCTGGCCATCCCCTGGCCACTGGATCTAATAGTTTTGATAGAAATGCTACAGGTTTTCAGTATCCTCCCCATTCTTGGGTTAAAACTCCATATGCTATTCCTTTCTTGGTGTTTACAAACAAATCAAACTCCTTTTTAAGATCTGGTAAGCTTAAAACTGGTGCTGAGGATAATTTCTCTTTTAGATCTTGTAGCTGCTTCTCGTCACTCTCTGTCCAATTCATTGGTTCCTGGTCTATTAATTTATCATAAAGAAATTTGACCCCTTGAGTGTACTTATCTATCCAGTGCTTGCAGTATCCAAACAGGCCTAGAAGTTTCCTTATGTCTCTCTTAGTTTTTGGAGGTGATATAGATACTTATTCCTGAAATTCTTGCAGGGGTT
>NW_026690388.1:28277-35609 GCF_015227805.2 Hirundo rustica | reverse complement strand
TGTAGTGGTTTTGTTCTGGAAAAAAAAAGAGAGAGTCAGAGACTTGCTCTTTTTGTATGTTTCTTTATTATCAAGCTTGGCCTTGGGGGAGAGCTTGCTTGCTCTCTTGGCAACGCGGAGGAGGAGGTACACACAGCTTCGCTTCACAGCAAAGCTGGGGACTCCCACCCCCCCTCACGGGCTTTTTCCCCTTGCCGGGGAGTCCGTTTCGCTTCGCTGATCAGGGGTCATCCAGCGATGGGGGACTCCTTCTCAGGTCACGGCGACTAAATAGAGCTGCTTCGGCGGACCCCCGTACCTTTTGCACTAGTCTAAAGTGCGACTTCAGTCCTGGATTTTACTTTGGTTCTCTGCTTTTTAGAGTCTCTTGTTCTTGAGTTGTTCCCAGAATTCCAGTGTTCTTTTTATTTGCATATTCAGACACTATCCGGCGAATGGGAGCAGAGATACAGGTAATAAGGTGAATTCTTAATTAACAAACAAGTAAATAAGGTGATAAATCAATATTAAAACAGGAATAAGGCAAATTCTTTAAACAGAACTAGCATTAACAATCTTAATGGAATTACTTAACAATTAAGTAACTAAAACATAGATTATTCGAATAGAACTTATTTATAACAGTTTCACATTTGCCAAACTCTGGTTACCAAATTTAGTGTAGTGGTCTTAGTGTTTATTTTGTTCACCAATCTTTACGTGAGGAGTCTCTCTTAGAGTCAAATCTGCCCAGAGTCTTTCCCTCTCTCGCTGCAGCTCATGGTGTTAAGATTTCCAAGGCTGCACTGGTGAGGAGAGGGGGAAGAATTTACACAGAAACATCAGAGATCAGAGCGCCCGGGCAGTCTGGAATCAAAAAACCAGGCAAGATCAGAAATGCCTTTTTGGCCCACCCCTCAGTGTAAATCGGGGCAGCCTCGGCCTAAAGAGGGCCCATAGTTCTTATCAGGGCCCCGGCCAGCGGGCCTGCCCGGCCCCCCTTGCTGGCAGTAGATGGAGCCCGGAGGCACAGCCCGGTCAGAGCCGCTCCTCTGGGCCCGGGTCAGCCCAGCCCCGGCCGTCCAGCAAGGGCGGAGGGGCCCGGTCGACCCCCGGCTACCACACGATGTTACCTTTCTCTCTCTGGCCAGAGGAAAGAGAAAAGAGAGTGGCCTGCAGGAAATCAAGGGGTTTTATATGTATCCTCCCAAGGTCACAACTGACATTTTTAGTGGTCAAAACACATGCCAATATTCTAACTAACCCTCTGATTGGTCTCTGTCCTTTCTGAAGCAATTCCCAGGTCCTGACCTGTAAATATATTTTACATTTCTCCATAACTAGAAACAAAACTGTACTAACCCATGACACAAAGCCAGACCAAGGTGCAGGCAGGCATTTAGCTCAAGGCAAGAGGGAGCTTGTACAGCCAGCACGGGAAGGGACTCCAGGCAGAGGAGCTGGCCAGTGGCAGGAGCAGCTCCTGCTGGCACTGCCAGGGAAGGACTGGCAGCACACAGGAGCAGCGGGCACATTGCTGATGGACAACTGTCAAGATTGAGTGGGCCAACCGAGGGACAAGAGAGGCTGCTACTTGTTGGAAAAGTAGTTTATGACATGGCCAGATCAGTCTCACGAATGTCAGAGTGTTACAGTCCGTGCCATTATGCAAAATGCCTTCCTGCATAGAGTCCCCATGTCCCAAGCAGCAGCAGCAGCAGCAGCACCCCGATACAATGCATTCTACTCATAAATCATCCAATCAGCTACAAACATGATGCTATTCCTGTCTTTTTGCACCTATCCTGGTCTAACACAGTTGTGCGGCAATGGTCATCATTTCGTACACAAGGCCTATGCCTACAGCCTATCTATTCTGTCTAGCAATGGTAGCAATGCTATGGTATGTTTATGTTAGGTCTAAGACTTAGTTAACTTAGGACAAGGTAATGCTACTGAACTTTAAACTGGACTTTAGGGCTTTTCTATCAACTCATACAGTCTCTTATTTGCATAAGGCACTTAAGGCATATTTTTACTCACCTAAAGCTAGAACACACATCCCCACTTTATGTCTGGGTGAGTTTATGTATCTCAATTTCTCTGAGGGTTTCAAACCAACCCCTGCATTCCTTTCCGCCTCTAAGGCTGTGTGCACGGGATCCTGGGAGATTCCTATCTGCTTTCCAACAGGGCAGGGACACAACTCCATGTGTCCGTTCTCTCCTTGTTCCCAGGTCTCCACAGGGTGCAGGTGGTTTCCAGCTGTGATCCTCCTGTCCAACGGAGAATCCATGGATCCCATGGTGTGGCTACAACGGGTGGGATTTCATCTCCTTCCAGCTGGGATGCGGGAGCTTTGCAGTGTCTAACGGTGCCACCTGGATCACCCAGAGGTGCTGGGAATCCAAAGGCATCATGGTGGAGCAGATGAAGCATTACCTGGGACACACCTGTGTGGAAGGGCCCCCAAAATACATCAGATATGGCAGGAGAGGTTTTAGACCACAAAGGTGGGTGTGGGAGGGGAAGGGGAATTCCTGTGGGAATGTGGGATTCAGGAATGGGGGAACTTGGGAATGCAGGAATTCCCATGGAATTTCCATGGCTGGATCTGACACTCATCTCAGTCTGGTGAGAATTCCATGGATGGGTCTCCCCCCTACCCACTGCTATGACAATTCCATGGGAAAATGATTTGAACTGATGAGCACTCCAAGGACAGCAGTGAAGTGAGAAGGAATCCCTGCTAGGATTCCATGGGACATAAAATCCCAATCCTTTCCCCAGGCTGGCTCTGTTGTGCCCATGTCAGCTCCAGGGGAGTGCCCTGTCCCTGCCCTGAGCCCAGCACGAGCCTTTCCTTGGGTTTTCTCTGCCCTTCCCAGGGAAGGAGGGAACTGCTGGAGCAGCTTTGGTGGCCCCGGGCATCCAGCCGGCTCCAGCCACTGCAGGTGGCTCCTTGGGAATGTTCCAGAGCAAAGCTTCCAGCAAACAACAGTTTCTGGAGGGGACTCTCCCCCTTGGCCTGTGCAGGAAGCCCAAGGGCAACAGCCTGGGCACAACAGCCCAGAGTGCTGAAGCTCAGTGTCCCTCGGCCAGGCCGTGTTTCCTGGCTGTCCCCTGTACCTCAGCTGTCCCTTGTACCTCAGCTGTGCCCTGTCCCTCAGCTGTGCCCTGTCCCTCAGCTCTGTGGAGCCCAGGGTGGCAGCAGGACCTGGGGCAGCCCTGAGGGAGAATAACCCTGAGCCCCAGCTGGACCAGTTCCCCCAGTTTCCCAGCAGGGCCCAGGTCACACCCAGTGTGGGCCCTGTGGTTCCCAGTCACCCCCAGTATGATCCCAGTCACTTTCAGTTACACTCAGTATGGTTCCAATATCATCCTGGTCACTCCTAGTATGATCTCAGTATATCCAAGTGTCTTGGTTTGAAAGACAGGTATCTACTAGGGAGGGACAGGGCCTCCCTCAGAACGGAGAATTCAAATCCCCTCCCGCCAAATTATTAGAATTTAGAAAATTAAAGGGGCTTTCAGGCAGAGGTATGGGGATAAGAATAACAGTTCTTTACTAGGATGTATAACAAGGCAAACAAGCAACAACTACAGCATTAATAATAAACAGAACCAGGAACCTTGAGGGGGCTTTGTTTCACAAAGCCTGGGGCAGTCTGATCTCTTGGGACTCCAAGACCAAGCTGGAACAGTGGAAATTCCCTAGCCGGTGGATGAAATGTATCAGAAGGTCCTCCAGGTGGTAGCTGGAACAGCAGGGATGTCTCGGCAGGGCAGGACAGCGCGGGGCCACAGAGTAGCCAAAAGCCTCAAAGCAGTGCCGAAGAAATGGTGGCAGCAGGACAGGGCCAGCCCAGCAGGGCAGGAGGAGGTGAGCTCAGAGTTCCAGGGCACAGGAGCAGATGATGGCAGATTTTCTCTGGACCGAACCAGGTGGTGACAGTGAACTCCTCCCGCAGCAAGCAGCAGCCTGTCCATCCTCTCTCCGATGCCGAGAGCAAGAGAGAGAAGCTGCCCTATGCCCCATTCTTTACCTGCCCCCAAAACCTCACAGTATCTTTTTTCCCTGGGAAAGAAAACTCCCAGAGACCCAAAACAGCAAGATGTAGCCCCATGCTATTCTCCTTTGGCCACTTTGTTTTCCTTAAGCACCCATAAGTAGTCAGTAGTTAGTTTCCTAGCAACTTATGGGGAAAAAATTCTATAAGTAAAAAAAGGAAATTAATCTAACCCCCAATAGCATCCACCCTGATTTTTCTCCCATACCAACATATTACATTGATTTTAAACCTTTCAATTATATACATATATACATGCAGATATGGATACAGACACAGTGTCATGGGTAGTTCACCCTAAAACAAGGTCCCCTTGAGGGATGCATTGGGACTCTCCACCTTTTTGCATCACCCACCAGGTGCAACCTGGTCCCTGAGGGAAAACAAGCCCTCAGATGGGATTGTCTTTGCTGGAGGCAGAATTAATCCAAACAGTTTTTCCCAGCATACCTCTCATGTGTACCACTGGAACCTTATCTCCATCTCTTCTTCTCAGGAGTTGCAGTTGGGCAGGATCTGCTCGGTTGGTGGAACCTCGAGTGTTCACTAACCATGTGGCCTTTGCTAAATTAATCTCCCAGTTCTTGAAAGTCCCATCACCCCATGGCTTCAAGGTGGTTTTAAGCAGGCCATTGCTCCCTTCAACTTCCCCAGCTGCTGGTGCATGATAAGGAATATGGTACACCCACTCAATGCCATGTTCTCTAGCCCAGGTGTTTACAAGGCTATTCTTCAAGTGAGTCCTGTCATTGGACTCAATCCTCTCAGGGGTACCACGCCTCTGAAGGACTTGCCTTTCAAGGCCCAGGATGGTGTTCCAAGCAGTAGCGTGAGGCACAGGGTAGGTTTCCAACCATCCAGTGGTGGCTTCCACCATGGTCAGCACATAGCGCTTGCCTTGGCGGGTTTGGGGAAGGGTGATGTAGTCAATCTGCCAGGCCTCCCCATACTTATATTTGGCCCACCGCCCACCATACCATAGGGGCTTCACCCTCTTGGCCTGCTTGATGGCAGCACACATCTCACAGTCATGGATAACCTGAGAAATACTGTCCATGGTTAGATCCACCCCTCGGTCTCAGGCCCACTTATAGGTGGCATCTCTGCCCTGATGACCTGAGGCATCATGGGCCCATGGAACTAGGAACAACACTCCCTTGTGTTGCCAAACTAAATCTATCTTTGATACTTCTGTCTTTGCTGCCTCATCTACCTGCTCGTTGTTTTGGTGCTACTCATTAGCCCTGCTCTTGGGGACATGGGCATCTACATGACGGACTTTGACAGGTAGCTTCTCTACCCGAGTGGCAATGTCCTTCCACTCATCAGCAGCCCAGATTGGTTTCCCCCCTACGCTGCCAGTTGGCCTTTTTCCACCTTACCAGCCACTTCCACACAGCTCTGGCTCTGATGTACCAGGCCATTGAATCCACACTGCCCAAAAGACATGGTTTTCCCATGCCTCTTCCTGGCTAGAGGCAGGGCCCCTCTAGCATGGTTATTATTCCCTTCCTTGGCATACATAGTAGAGGTTCCTTCAAGGGCATCCGACATGTCATTCTCACTTCTGTAATACTTGGTGACTCAGTTCATGGGAGGCTGAGGCTGTTAGCGTGGAAACACAGCATCACAGAATGATTATATGCAGGTGCTTTTATTGAGGAGCTCTGGGAATCAGGGGTGCAAACCCAAATCTGACTCCGACATGGATTTGAAATGGACATGTTTTTATACCCTTTTCCTTAGATAACTATATATGAATTATTAAACCCATATTATTCTATTGTATACATTGATCTTATCCAAGCATGAATTCTTGTAATTTTCATCAGGTCCCCCAAATATCCTTTCCCCTGACTGTTATGATTACATAGCTTCTCGTGATTCTTATTACAATTAAACAATAATTGTATTCAATTACCAAACGATTATTACATTTAACAGTCATATAATTTATCATATGATGATTATGCTGGTGCAGTTTCACATGAACTAATAAAGACAAAGCTCAATGTTCGTTCTCAGGGCCTAGTTCCCTTTCCCAGGCCTACCAGACCCAACCTTTCTTTCCACCCCCCCTTAATCTATTGTTTACAGTTCCCATGATTTTTAGAAACATTTGAACCCTATGCTATCAAGGCTACCTTAATTTTAGTGGAAGCCCCTTGGTTAGTCTTTCCCTCTTGGACTTCACGTGCCTGTGCTACCAGTACAGAAATGGATTTCCCATCCCATTTTCCCATGTCTTCCCCATGGTCACAGAGAAAGAACCACAGGTCAGCTCATGAGGTGTGCCCTCTCTCTCTAGCTGGGGGATGTTGGGCTCTGACTCTGGGGCCTGTGACTCACCCTGGTGCCACATGGGAACTGTTCCTCCTCATCTCCTCCCTAATCTGCCTCATCTCCTCTTTACATTCCTTAACCATGGCAGAGACCTGAGCCTGCATTGGCCACTGATCATACTCTCATAATTTTTGAGCTTGTTGGTGACAGAACCCACTGTCTCTAGGCTGGTATCAGGATTAATTGTAGCAATGAAGGTGGTGTATTGAGGTGGCCCTCGAGTTGCCAGATTCCACAACATGTTCCCTGTGCACCTGTCTTGGTCGGGGTCATTATCATGCTGTCCACCCCTCCCAAAAAGTACCTCCAATACCGCCACTTCTCTCAGCTTTTGGACCCCCTCCTCAAGGGTCTTCCAGCACATTCATGTTGGTGCTCCTGCATTCTGTCTCTGTGGACAAACCTCTCCCTTAGGCTCATTAAAAGCTGCTCCCAGAGGGAAAGGGGCTTTGGCTCCATTACGAATACCTGATTCACACCTGAGCCCTGGCTCAAGGGTCCCAAATTCCTTGCCTCACCACTATCCAGTTGCACAGCTGTACCTATAAGATCCCAGACCCGAAGTAACCAGGCTGTAAAAGCCTCATGTGCCTGTCATGCAATATCTTTTTGCAGATTACAGAGACTTTCATATGTCAGGGACTCAGTGATGATCTCAACCGCTGGTTGCCCTGTGGGTTGTGGGAGCCCTCTTTTCTAATCCTTATTAACTAGGTGCTCTGATTTTATCTTATACTTCTTCGCTTCCAGCTGCTGCTGGCTGTGACTGTCCCAGTGGTTCAGCTGGAACCTGGACAATTATAACGTCCATGGGTTCCACTGCTGCACCATCAGACTCTCCCTTTTCAGGGCAGGGAGAAGGTTTCCCAGCAGCTGGGGCTGAGGCTAATGAGGCCACCATTGGGGAAATGTGCTCCTTCAACATCTGGCCCATCTCCTT
>NW_026690388.1:0-27777 GCF_015227805.2 Hirundo rustica | reverse complement strand
GCCCGGGCATCCAGCCGGCTCCAGCCACTGCAGGTGGCTCCTTGGGAATGTTCCAGAGCAAAGCTTCCAGCAAACAACAGTTTATGGAGGGGACTCTCCCCCTTGGCCTGTGCAGGAAGCCCAAGGGCAACAGCCTGGGCACAACAGCCCAGAGTGCTGAAGCTCAGTGTCCCTCGGCCAGGCCGTGTTTCCTGGCTGTCCCCTGTACCTCAGCTGTCCCTTGTACCTCAGCTGTCCCTTGTACCTCAGCTGTGCCCTGTCCCTCAGCTGTGCTCTGTCCCTCAGCTCTGTGGAGCCCAGGGTGGCAGCAGATCCTGGGGCTGCCCTGAGGGAGAATAACCCTGAGCCCCAGCTGGACCAGTTCCCCCAGTTTCCCAGCAGGGCCCAGGTCACACCCAGTGTGGGCCCTGTGGTTCCCAGTCACCCCCAGTATGATCCCAGTCACTTTCAGTTACACTCAGTATGGTTCCAATATCATCCTGGTCACTCCTAGTATGATCTCAGTATATCCAAGTGTCTTGGTTTGAAAGACAGGTATCTACTAGGGAGGGACAGGGCCTCCCTCAGAACGGAGAATTCAAATCCCCTCCCGCCAAATTATTAGAATTTAGAAAATTAAAGGGGCTTTCAGGTAGAGGTATGGGGATAAGAATAACAGTTCTTTACTAGGATGTATAACAAGGCAAACAAGCAACAACTACAGCATTAATAATAAACAGAACCAGGAACCTTGAGGGGGCTTTGTTTCACAAAGCCTGGGGCAGTCTGATCTCTTGGGACTCCAAGACCAAGCTGGAACAGTGGAAATTCCCTAGCCGGTGGATGAAATGTATCAGAAGCTCCAGCAGTGGTAGCTGGAACAGCAGGGATGTCTCGGCAGGGCAGGACAGCGCGGGGCCACAGAGTAGCCAAAAGCCTCAAAGCAGTGCCGAAGAAATGGTGGCAGCAGGACAGGGCCAGCCCAGCAGGGCAGGAGGAGGTGAGCTCAGAGTTCCAGGGCACAGGAGCAGATGATGGCAGATTTTCTCTGGACCAAACCAGGTGGTGACAGTGAACTACTCCCGCAGCAAGCAGCAGCCTGTCCATCCTCTCTCCGATGCCGAGAGCAAGAGAGAGAAGCTGCCCCATGCCCCATTCTTTACCTGCTCCCAAAACCTCACAGTATCTTTTTTCCCTGGGAAAGAAAACTCCCAGAGACCCAAAACAGCAAGATGTAGCCCCATGCTATTCTCCTTTGGCCACTTTGTTTTCCTTAAGCACCCATAAGTAGTCAGTAGTTAGTTTCCTAGCAACTTATGGGGAAAAAATTCTATAAGTAAAAAAAGGAAATTAATCTAACCCCCAATAGCATCCACCCTGATTTTTCTCCCATACCAACATATTACATTGATTTTAAACCTTTCAATGATATACATATATACATGCAGATATGGATACAGACACAGTGTCATGGGTAGTTCACCCTAAAACAAGGTCCCCTTGAGGGATGCATTGGGACTCTCCACCTTTTTGCATCACCCACCAGGTGCAACCTGGTCCCTGAGGGAAAACAAGCCCTCAGATGGGATTGTCTTTGCTGGAGGCAGAATTAATCCAAACGGTTTTTCCCAGCATACCTCTCATGTGTACCACTGGAACCTTATCTCCATCTCTTCTTCTCAGGAGTTGCAGTTGGGCAGGATCTGCTCGGTTGGTGGAACCTCGAGTGTTCACTAACCATGTGGCCTTTGCTAAATTAATCTCCCAGTTCTTGAAAGTCCCATCACCCCATGGCTTCAAGGTGGTTTTAAGCAGGCCATTGCTCCCTTCAACTTCCCCAGCTGCTGGTGCATGATAAGGAATATGGTACACCCACTCAATGCCATGTTCTCTAGCCCAGGTGTTTACAAGGCTATTCTTCAAGTGAGTCCTGTCATTGGACTCAATCCTCTCAGGGGTACCACACCTCTGAAGGACTTGCCTTTCAAGGCCCAGGATGGTGTTCCAAGCAGTAGCGTGAGGCACAGGGTAGGTTTCCAGCCATCCAGTGGTGGCTTCCACCATGGTCAGCACATAGCGCTTGCCTTGGCGGGTTTGGGGAAGGGTGATGTAGTCAATCTGCCAGGCCTCCCCATACTTATATCTGGCCCACCGCCCACCATACCATAGGGGCTTCACCCTCTTGGCCTGCTTGGTGGCAGCACACATCTCACAGTCATGGATAACCTGAGAAATACTGTCCATGGTTAGATCCACCCCTCGGTCTCAGGCCCACTTATAGGTGGCATCTCTGCCCTGATGACCTGAGGCATCATGGGCCCATGGAACTAGGAACAACACTCCCTTGTGTTGCCAAACTAAATCTATCTTTGATACCTCTGTCTTTGCTGCCTCATCTACCTGCTCGTTGTTTTGGTGCTACTCATTAGCCCTGCTCTTGGGGACATGGGCATCTACATGACGGACTTTGACAGGTAGCTTCTCTACCTGAGTGGCAATGTCATTCCACTCATCAGCAGCCCAGATTGGTTTTCCCATACGCTGCCAGTTGGCCTTTTTCCACCTTACCAGCCACTTCCACACAGCTCTGGCTCTGATGTACCAGGCCATTGAATCCACACTGCCCAAAAGACACGGTTTTCCCATGCCTCTTCCTGGCTAGAGGCAGGGCCCCTCTAGCATGGTTATTATTCCCTTCCTTGGCATACATAGTAGAGGTTCCTTCAAGGGCATCCGACATGTCATTCTCACTTCTGTAATACTTGGTGACTCGGTCATGGGAGGCTGAGGCTGTTAGCATGGAAACACAGCATCACAGAATGATTATATGCAGGTGCTTTTATTGAAGAGCTCTGGGAATCAGGGGTGCAAACCCAAATCTGACTCCGACATGGATTTGAAATGGACATGTTTTTATACCCTTTTCCTTAGATAACTATATATGAATTATTAAACCCATATTATTCTATTGTATACATTGATCTTATCCAAGCATGAATTCTTGTAATTTTCATCAGGTCCCTCAAATATCCTTTCCCCTGACTGTTATGATTACATAGCTTCTCGTGATTCTTATTACAATTAAACAATAATTGTATTCAATTACCAAACGATTATTACATTTAACAGTCATATAATTTATCATATGATGATTATGCTGGTGCAGTTTCACATGAACTAATAAAGACAAAGCTCAATGTTCGTTCTCAGGGCCTAGTTGCCTTTCCCAGGCCTACCCGACCCAACCTTTCTTTCCACCCCCCCTTAATCTATTGTTTACAGTTCCCATGATTTTTAGAAACATTTGAACCCTATACTATCAAGGCTACCTTAATTTTAGTGGAAGCCCCTTGGTTAGTGTTTCCCTCTTGGACTTCACGTGCCTGTGCTACCAGTACAGAAATGGATTTCCCATCCCATTTTCCCATGTCTTCCCCATGGTCACAGAGAAAGAACCACAGGTCAGCTCATGAGGTGTGCCCTCTCTCTCTAGCTGGGGGATGTTGGGCTCTGACTCTGGGGCCTGTGACTCACCCTGGTGCCACATGGGAACTGTTCCTCCTCATCTCCTCCCTAATCTGCCTCATCTCCTCTTTACATTCCTTAACCATGGCAGAGACCTGAGCCTGCATTGGCCACTGATCATACTCTCATAATTTTTGAGCTTGTTGGTGACAGAACCCACTGTCTCTAGGCTGGTATCAGGATTAATTGTAGCAATGAAGGTGGTGTATTGAGGTGGCCCTCGAGTTGCCAGATTCCACAACATGTTCCCTGTGCACCTGTCTTGGTCGGGGTCATTATCATGCTGTCCACCCCTCCCAAAAAGTACCTCCAATACCGCCACTTCTCTCAGCTTTTGGACCCCCTCCTCAAGGGTCTTCCAGCACATTTCATGTTGGTGCTCCTGCATTCTGTCTCTGTGGACAAACCTCTCCCTTAGGCTCATTAAAAGCTGCTCCCAGAGGGAAAGGGGCTTTGGCTCCATTACGAATACCTGATTCACACCTGAGCCCTGGGTCAAGGGTCCCAAATTCCTTGCCTCACCACTATCCAGTTGCACAGCTGTACCTACAAGATCCCAGACCCGAAGTAACCAGGCTGTAAAAGCCTCATGTGCCTGTCATGCAATATCTTTTTGCAGATTACAGAGACTTTCATATGTCAGGGACTCAGTGATGATCTCAACCGCTGGTTGCCCTGTGGGTTGTGGGAGCCCTCTTTTCTAATCATTATTAACTAGGTGCTCTGATTTTATCTTATACTTCTTCGCTTCCAGCTGCTGCTGGCTGTGACTGTCCCAGTGGTTCAGCTGGAACCTGGACAATTGTAACATCTGTGGGTTCCACTGCTGCACTATCAGACACTCCCTTTTCAGGGCAGGGAGAAGGTTTCCCAGCAGCTGGGCCTGAGGCTAATGAGGCCACCATTGGGGAAATGTATTCCTTCAACATCTGTCCCATCTCCTTCCCAGAAGCCCCACCCAATCTGGGTGGTTCATTTCTGAGGTGGGCAGTAGGGCAGGCTCAGGTGGTGGGGCAGTATTCCTATTCTGTGGGACAGTGCAGGACAAGCTGTGCTGGACATGGCCAAGGGCCCTGGCAAGGCTGGCAGTGCCCAGGAGAAGCCAAGTCCTGGTGGCTGGGGCACAGCAGTGTCTGTGCCACCAAGGGCTGTGAGGAGACACTTTGTCCTGAGGCCCTGGGGCCTCCTGGCACAGCCCCAGCACGGCTGGGCACTGTCACCCCCTTGTCCTGCCCTCAGCACCCTCACACATCCCAGTGGCCCTGGCAGAGCCCTGAGCAAGGCTCAGCTGAGGGACAGGATCTGCCTTCCCTGGGGCTGGGGCTCAGGCCGTGGCCTTTCTGCTGCCTCCACCCAGGCCAGGCTTTGCTCAGCATCTCAGCTGCCTGCACAGAGCCTTTGCCTCCCTGCACTCCTGGCCTCAGGGATCTGCCTGGAACCAGTCCCTGGGGAGCCTTGCTCAGGAATGGCCCTGGTGGGGCTTCCCAGGGACTGCAGGTTTTTCAAGGGACTTGGGGTTTTGCTTCTGCCTTGGAGTCTCTGAGAGGTTTCTGCAATCATGGCCTGCAATTATCTGCTCTACTGAGTGCCTTGAGATCCTTTGTCAGTAACAACACTCAGTGGGGCTCATTAATGCTTCAAGGTACTTCTGTTTCTTGAATAAGGAACTTTCCATTCTCCTTTCCAAACTGAGTGTCTAACAGGTTTGTGCAATCCTGGCCTCCAGTTCTCCAGGAACTCCATGAGGGGCCTGGTTGGAGATGGACCTCAGTGGGACCCATTAATGCTTTGAGACACTCCTAACTTTCCCCACTGAAAACAGACTCACTCCTCAAATGTGTGCCAAGCCCAAGCTGCAACCAAGGAGCTTCCCCTTCCCCAAGGCAGAACCATGCAAGGAATGATTTAGAGACACAGGAAGTTCTGCAATAAACACAAACTCAGAGTTGGCTGAAGGAAGAATTAGACCAACTCCTGAAGGGCAGACAGGTTTTGGACTCCTTGCAGCTCTAAGCCCCAAGTGGGTTGTTGGGAGGTGTGTGAGTGACCCAAGAGCGAGGGGAAGGGAAATGCAGAGAGCCCTGGAAGTGCTTGTGTGCAGACAGGCTGTGGGGAAGGGCCCTGCAGCCCTGCCCTGGGCCAGCTGAGGGTGGATCCTCATCCCAACCTGCCCTGGGCCATGGCAAGGGGCTGTGGCCATGGACACTGCACTGACCCCACTGCAGCAGCCCCTTTGCTCAGGGCTGGTGTCACTGCCCAGAGCCAGAGGGGATCCCTTGCTGGGGGCTTGTGCCATGGCCACCTGTCCTGTGCCCTGCTGGCTGCTCAGGCACTGTGGAACCAGCAGCAAACGCCACTGCCAGGGCCAAAGGCCAGCTCAGCCAGACAGAAAGGGTCAGGGCTGGGCACTGTTTCCATGGCAGCTGTCACTGGGGTGGGACACCTGGGTCACCTGGCATGGCAATTGCCATGGAAACCCCTTGTAGGGACTGATGCCATGGACAATGGCACTGGGGCACTGCTGGGGTCAGGTGCTGGGCACAGGACTGATCACACAGAGATGGTTTTGTTCGTGCTGAACTCGTCCGGCCAAGGCCTTTCCTGCCCTTGTCCGGCCACGCTGGGGAGGGGCTGCGGGTGTGGGGGAGGTTGGGAGGGGACACAGCCAGGACAGGTGACCCCAACTGACCCCAGGGATATCCCAGACCACAGGACGTCATGCTCAGTGAATAAAGTGGGGAGAAGAAGGAGGAAAGGGTGACACTTGGATTGAGGGTTTTTGTCTTCCCAGGTAACACTTAGGCAGGATGGGGCCCTGTTTCACCAGTGGCCAGGGTTGAAACCAAAGACACAGACAACAACTTAAGGAATGATGTAATTTATATAATGCAATGCTGCAAAGAATTACAAAAGGATAGGCTCAGCAAAGCACACAATCACTAGCAAAGAATTACAAAAGCAGCTCAGCAATGCATCCAGTCATTACTACCAAAGACTGTCTGTAGTGATTTAGAAAGATCCATCACCAGTTCCCCTCAGACTTTACCATCACCTTGATCCACACATCAGCTGGGAGAAGCCATGGACTGCAGAGCTGTTGTGTTCCTCTGAGGAATGGTTTTTCCCCTCAGAGTCCCCCTGAAACCTGTGCTATGTAGTTCAACCCTTTTTCCCTATCATACTGTCCTGGTTTGGGACAAATTTGGGAGAAAACCCCTGTAGAGGATCCCTCTAAGGAAGCAAGCCCAAGTGGCCCCTCCCTCCAACCGGTCTGGAAAAAAAAAACCGCTTTGGAGAAAAGTGGAAAAAACTATTTTACTAAACAAATGAAGTGCATACAAGTATAAAGAATGAATAATATGAAAACAATAAAACCTCTCCTTCTGAAGTGAGATGGCAAATTGAGAAAGTCCTTGCCGTGGGTGTAGCTCGGCTCTCTCTCAGTCTCTCCTCAGTCCCAGTCTCTCCGGCGCTGCTGGAAAATGCCGAGGTCCAGGCCCCGGTGGGCCGCAGGTGCAGCCCCCAGTGCTCCCCTGGGTTTTCAGTCCAGAGCAGGTTTAAACAGTTCCAAGAAAAAAGGAGAAAAAAACAGTCCAGGGAACTTCTCTGCCCTAGCTAGCTGAAACTAACTAAAAGCAAAAAAAAAAAAAGATCTCTGTCCTGCAGTCTCTCCAAGCCTCTGCCGAACACGCTGTCCGCAGAAGAATGTGGAGGAGTCAGGCAGTTTTCTCAAAACAAACTCCACGCTTCTCCTTGCTCTTAGAACCAGTCTTAAAGGCACAGGACTCAATATACAGCACAAACAGAACAGACAATTGGGGATACAAGCATCATAAAGTTACCCTAGGACACATACCTACTCCTGACCCTATTGGCTCAGGGCCAATATCTTTCCTTGGCCCAAAACTAGATATACCCCTGTTTCTTCCTGGTTCGCTCTCTCTCTCCTCGGCCTCCTGGAACATCACATCGAGAATAAAGCTTAGACGGAAGCTGGGGGTGAGAGCCACTCTTTTGAAATCTCTATTCTGTCTCTCTGAAATATATTTCCCTAAAACCCCTGAATAACTGAGCTAGCGAGAGCCGGGGGGTGGCTAGAGGGAAGTATATTTTCAGTTGGCCCCCAACGTCGTCGGTTTGTTATGAAATATTAATAAGCCCACGCATGAAGAGGGACTCCTTATTTAAGGGGTTAATAATCTCTTTGGGAGGCACAACTACCTGGCCCCTATCGGCTGTTTTCGAGCAGCTCGGGGTGGCAGGACAAGGTCGGGAGTTCGCTTTTACTACAAAAGTGAATCGACCTTAGACAGAAAACCCTGACGTTGCAACACGTGCTGCGGGGTTCGCTAGAAGATCCCTATAGTTTAATAGTGAGAGGGCTTTAGGACCCTGCGCCGGAGTGTGTTGCGTAACGCGGTTTGAGATTTTTTTCTCTGCGGAACGGCTGAGTTCTGTGTACTGGGGAGAACGGCGCGTTTTTGGGGTGGGCTAGCTACGGGAGGGCCCCGGGACAGAAGCCGGCACCGGGACACCCCCTGCCCGTGTCCCCGCAGTCGGGAGAAGCGGCCAGAGACGGCCGCCCCGAGCCGCGGCCAGCCCGCCTTGCCCCTGATACCTCGGGAGCGAGCGGGACGCAGCGGCGTCTTTGGTTTTTCACGTCAGGGGTTAAGATTTTTCGAACAGTTTGCTTTTAAAACATCAGAAACATGGGCATACGTTTATCGAGAAATCAAAAGTGTGCTTTTAAACAACTTAAAAACATTACAACAGATCTAAAATTTCCAAATAAGCTCTTAATCAAATTTATTTCCTGGCTGTCAGCTGAGATTCCAGACAGTACTCTACAAGATATAAATTCTGTTTCATTTTGGGATGATGTGGGAAAATTATTAACTTTAAAAGTTGAAAATGGGGAAAACAAAATTTCTTCATTTATTCCAATATTCTTACAAGTACGCAAGAAGCTTTTAGAAGCAGAAAACAGCAGACAGCCATGCAAAACCTCTCAGCAATACCCTGGTCCCGAGAAGCAGGGATTCCCTGATTGCATATTGGATTATGCTCCTCAAACCCACCCATCGTCCTTATACCCTCCTCTCCCACCTGTTTTCCCTCAGCAAGATGCAATTTTTTCCTCTCGGAGCTCTAGCCACGTGGATGAGACCCTCGGGGGTTCGCACCACGCGGTCAGCCCTGATGGCGGACGGCATTGCATCCCTCCTTCCCACTGTAATAGACTATGAACACGAAGAAAAGTTCCAATAGGAATTTATTACATTACAGCAGGCAAAGCAAAGGCAAATACAGCGCTGGACGGCAGGGGAGTCTCGCTCCACCAACTGCCGTGAATTGGTAGATTTTTCAGTCTTGCTTTTATCTTGCTTCTTTCCTCCGATGATGTGTGTGTGACGTGTTGCTGGGAGGGTCTCTTTCTGTCCCTCGGTGGTCGCAGAGATGAAGGCTGTAGTTGTAAGCTGGAATTCCTGAAACTTAAAGCTGATTAAGCAAGTAGAGAAGGAATGAGCAAGGGTCTGTTTGCCTATCAGCTTAGATAGTGACATAGTAACTTCTTGTTATCTTGAGTTATTTGATCTTCAGTGAACAAAAAATAGTTAATGTTTATCACAATTCCCCCATTTCTCTTGTTCTTACTTATTTTTGTTCACTGTATTTTTGCAGTTTTTGTCTAGCTAACTCTAAAGTTTTTAAATTTTCTTCTTTAGGTATCTGATCATACTTAGTCCTAAGAAGCATAAGATGTGCCGCTTCTAGCCGGCTTTTTACTATAGTAATCAGTTTATTAAATATACATGGTCTAAAGTCTGCTTGCAAATATTTATCATGCCCTCCCCTGGGTGTCTAGTCAGAGGCGATTGTTTCACAGCCTTAATATCTACAAAAATATTCCCCAGGATAATTACAATATCCTTTACTGTGATTTGAGCTTGGGCACATGTAAAATTCCGTTAGGTTCAGTACTTTTTTACAATGATTTATGTTGGTCAGATCACACAATCTTGCTCTGAAACTGGGTGCTCCTACAGTAGTTACAGTTTGCAAAATCTCATTGTCATCTCATCTCCATAGTGACCATTTAAAGGGTTGGTGTGGTAGATTGTCTAAGGCATTAATCCCTCTCAAGTATAACATCGGCAAAAGAAAAGTAATCGGCTGGGTCACGTGGTGAGCATCATTGGGGGCATAGGAATGGGAGTATATCTGAGGATTGTTCTATTTTATAGACTGCAACCTGTCTCTCTGCCCAGGGTCCTTGCTCTTATTCCTATTCCTGAGGCAATTCTTCAAATATTGTTTTGTTGTCCCACCCCTGGGGTTTCTTTCTTCTACAGCTTTTTACCCCTCTGCCTTTCCCGTCGACTCGGTTGCTTCGAGCCACGGGGGGTACTATCTTCTCGGCAGCAGGGATATTCTTCAGGAGGTCCCCGGGGGCGACTCTGTTGCCTCTTGACATAGGAATCCCAGTTCCGATACTTAACCGGGGGTGTATCACACCGGATTCCCTTTAGGCGTGTGCGGCAGGTGCAGTCAACAATTTCAGCTATGAACGGGATGGGTTCATTAGGGTGATAACAATAATATTTTGGTTTAATCCCTAATGCAAAATTTTCCACCACTCTTCTGATTCTTCTACTAATCCCTCATATTTAACTTTATATTCTAGAATCCAATCAGTTATGTTCCACTGCAGTACCCAACAGGGGCTGCAAATTCCTCTAGGAGGGGTTCCTCGCCTACAATGACTCCACCACCTGTCCCCGCAGATTTTACAAATATAACAAACAAAAGGATAACAATTGCACTCTGGGTCTCTACACTTTATCTTAACATCAGAGTTACAAATTAATTTTTCCTCCGTGTAGTGTGGTTCTGGTGCATATTCTACACGGTGTCCATTCATTGATGATCTTTCTTCTGGATCCGTAACTTCAGGTCTTTAGGATTGCTTGTTACCTGCTACTCAGGAGTCAGTTTGCTCACTGGCCCTTTAATTCTGCTAGCATGGGTCCCTTTCTTTTCTGCTGTTCTGACTGCAGTATCTGTAGTAAGCAATACAAGGTAAGGGCCCTCCCATTGTGGGGCTAAGGTTGCTTCTTTCCAGGACTTTATCATTACTTAATCTCCTGGTTGCACCTGGTGCAGTTTCAAATTTAGTGGGGGTCTCTGAGCTAACCTTCCCTTATTTTATAGATTTTCCCTATATTTCATTAGGCTGGTAATGTATACATTCATATTTTGATCCCTCAACTTTGGATGATCTTGTGGTTCCTCTATATTGTAGGGCATTCTATACAACATTTCAAATGGAGATATTCCCATATCCGATCTAGGTTGTGTCCGGATATTAGCAATGCTAATGGTAGGCATTTTACTCATGACAGTTTGGTCTCAATCACAAGTTTGGTCAATTGTTTTTTAATTTCTCCATTCATTTTTTTTACTCTTCTTGAACTTTGGGGGTGCCAGGGGGTGTGATAATCCTATTGTATTCCCATTATTGCCATGGTTTCCTTAATTATTTTGGATGTAAAGTGGGGGCCTCTGTCCGAGTCAATGGTTTCTGTGACCCCATATCTGGGAATAATCTGCTCTAATAGGGTCTTGATCACTGTTTATGCCGTTGCCCTTGCCGTAGGGAATGCTTCTACATAATGGGTTAGGTGATCCACTATTACTAATAGATATTTATACCTCCCAGTCTTTGGTAACTCAGTAAAGTCTAGTTGGATGTTAGCAAATGGCCGGTATGCTGTAGGTCGTCCCCCCTATTAAGGTTTTTCTTAAATTGGCTTTATTTACTTTTAGGCAGGTAACGCACCCCCTCACTACCTGCTTTGCTAAGTTATCTGCCCCAATACACATATATTTGGTGGCGAATTGATCTACTAATGCTTGTGCCCCCCAATATGTTTTGCTATGTATTCTCCTCATAATATCCATAGTTATGGATTTAGGCAGTACAGTTCTATTATCCTCTGGAAGTCGCCATTCCCCTTCTGGGTCTTCTCTCAACTCCATTCCTTTCATCTTTTCTTCTTCCTGCATAGTAAAACTATATATCTTTTGCAAATTCCCTCTGCTAGTCTCACGCTCTTTTCTTTCAGCCTTCGGATCTTTTTGGGGGGTAGATTGTGACGTCTGCAAAGCAGCCCTTCTTGCTTCCTGATCTGCTGCTTTATTTCCCCTGCTTTTAAAATCCAATCCCTTTTGATGCCCTTTCAGGTGAACAACAGCAATTTTCCTAGGTCCCCTCAAGGCCTTCAGCAGTTTCCTGATTAGATCCTGGTGAACTAGGTTTTTTTCCCTGGGAGTTTATCAACTCCCGTTCTTCTCATATTTTCCCAAAAGTGTGTATAATCCCATAGGCATATTTTGAGTCAGTATAGATGGTACCTGATTTATCCTTTAACAACTGCAATGCCCACAGTACAGCATAAAGTTCACAGGCCTGCGCTGACCAAGATCCACTTAGAGGGCCTGATTCGATAACTGCAAGTCCTTCTCCTCCAACTATTGCATAGCCAGAGACCCTTTTTCCATTAATTACTCACGATGAGCTATTTACAAACAACCTATCCCCCTCGGGGGAGATGGGGTACTGTTTAACCCTTATCGGTGTCTCTGGATCTTTAATGATTACCGAGAAGGGGGGTATATTCAACTTTCCTACACTATCAGGAGTGTACCATACTTCTGAGTTAATTTTTTTCTTATCCTCTACTCTCAAGGGACAGAGTTTTATTTTGATTTCCTCATTTACTACTTCTATATTAATACCCATTTCTATAATTAAGTCTCTCCTTAACAAATTATAATCTGCTTCTGGTACTAGCAGAAGGTTCCTATTCCTATTTTGGACCTCGATTCCACCAGTACATTCTTAATAACAGGGACTTTAAAGGGCTCCCCCTTCGCCCCTACCACTTGAGCAGTTTCTTTTGATATCTTACATCTCTCCGGTAGTACTTGGACTGTCGATTGCTCAGCTCCAGTATCTACTAAAAACTCAAATTCCTGCTGCTGAGGACTTATTTTTAATTTTATCAAGGGCTCCTGATGTTTCCGTGTCCCCAGCAAATGAAGCCCCTGACTCCTTCAGTCCTCTTTGAAGACTCTCTCATCCCTCAGCTGCTTCCTGCAGTTTCTCTGAAAGTGTCCTTCATTCCCACAGTAGAAACATACGCCTCCATCCTTTTCCCGGAGAACCCCTCCCCCATTTCTCTGGGCCACTTGACTTGTTTTGGGAGGGGCATCAATTCTCCTAGTCTCCCTTACTGCTGCCACCATCATTCTTACTTGTCTCTTGTGACTCTTTTCATCTCTTCTCACACATACCTTCTGTGTTTTCTTCAATAGCTCATCTAGGTCTCTATCTTGCTAATTATCTAATTTTTTTTAACTTCTTTCTGATATCTTCCCACGATTTAGCCACAAATTGTGTTTTTAGTAGTGCTTGCCCTAACTGTGTCTCAGGATCTAAGCCCGAGTACATCTGCAGGTTTTTTCTCAAGCGTTCTAGCCAATCCGTAGGTGTCTCCTCCTTTTTCTGTCTCTCATTAAATGCTTTGTTGATGTTCTGCCCCCTAGGCACCGCTTCCCGGATCCCTTGTACTATTATCCCCCTCAGATCCTGCATATTGATTCTGTGATCTTGCTGCTGATGATTCCAATTGGGATCCTGCAAAGGCCACTTGGTGTCTGCTAAAGGTCTTTGTGCATGTTGTGAATCTCATATTTGCATCCTCGCTCGTCTAATTATATTTCTTTCCTTGGCCGTGAAGAGAATATTCAATATGGCTTGCAACTCGCCTCAAGTATAAATACTGGGTCCCAAAAATTGGTCTAGTCTCTCGGCCACCCCCAAAGGATCTTCCAGGAGGCTCCCCATCTCCCTCTTAAATTCCCAAACATCCCCAGAACTCAAAGGTACTGAAACAAACCCTATCGCTGAGTGAGGTCCCTGGCCCCCCCCACAGGCATTTCTCTTAGGGGATATAGGTTATGCTGTCTAGCCCGACCTCGGGTTATGGGTCCCTGCACTTCCTCGGGGGGCTCGGGATTACTTCCTGCTTCTTGAGGCTCCACTGGAGGTGCATCCGGAATCTGGGGGTTCTGAGGGGGTATGTAAGGAGGTGGGATTAGTAAGGCTTCTTCTTCTTTACTCCTGTCTTTCTTTCGTCCTCTCTCTTTGAGGGGAAACAGGAGCACTTCACCCCCAGGTCTTGTAACCCATACATTAGCATATTCACTTTCTTCCTGACTAACAGGAATTTTAGTGTTTACTCACAAGTTGAGTTTTTGCCTCACCCAATCTTCTGATGATCCAAAAATAGGCAAAAAAAATATTCCAGGAAATCTCCTTTCCACCCTATACTACTACACAAAAATGGATCATTTTAGCTTTATCTTTACCCCCTGTGTTAGGGTAATGTTTCTAATTGTCTAATATGAACCCCAGTGGGCTATCTGTTTTATGGGAGTAGAGGGCCTGCTCTTCCCCTGTCCCATCTTCTGGAGTGCCCTCACACAAGCGTGGTGCGGAAATCACTCGCTTCCCCTTGTTCGTGGCTCACGCCCTCTCGGGCAATGAGAACCGCACTACTGAGGGTCCACAATCACTTGGAAAATCCGAGCTGCCGGTTCTCCTCTCACTCACACACACACTCGCAGCACTCCAGGATACCCGACCCAGACCGAACGGAATCTTTCACACAGATACTCACGCGTCTTGCGTCTTCGTCCGGACCTTTGTGCACAAAGTTTATAGGGTCTGCCGGCTTCCTTTGCCTAATGCTTTGAATTTAGGTTCGTCGGTCCAACCGAGACAGGAATCGGGTCTACCAGGGCCGCCGACTGATCGGCGGGGCGCCCCCCAGGCAGAACCAAAAGTCCTATCTTGCAGGTGGATCCGAGTCACGGCACCAAATTGTAATAGACTATGAACACGAAGAAAAGTTCCAATAGGAATTTATTACATTACAGCAGGCAAAGCAAAGGCAAATACAGCGCTGGACGGCAGGGGAGTCTCGCTCCACCAACTGCCGTGAATTGGTAGATTTTTCAGTCTTGCTTTTATCTTGCTTCTTTCCTCCGATGATGTGTGTGTGACGTGTTGCTGGGAGGGTCTCTTTCTGTCCCTCGGTGGTCGCAGAGATGAAGGCTGTAGTTGTAAGCTGGAATTCCTGAAACTTAAAGCTGATTAAGCAAGTAGAGAAGGAATGAGCAAGGGTCTGTTTGCCTATCAGCTTAGATAGTGACATAGTAACTTCTTGTTATCTTGAGTTATTTGATCTTCAGTGAACAAAAAATAGTTAATGTTTATCACACCACTATCCCTTCTTCCCCCCACTTCCCGCCCCGACCCCATATCTCACACCCAATCCCCCACCCCACCCTTCTCCCCAGTGCCTCCCCCTCCCTCCCAGCGGCCCCCCGAAGGGGGAGGGGGGAGGGTGCCTTACAACCACTACTCCCAGCGCGGATGGGGAGATGGATAATGCAGCCCGCAGCAGCGGAGTCGGGGGGGGTGGCCCCCCTGTTACAAGGGCTAAGGGGCAGCCTAGCCTGGGGCCCCAGGGGAGGAGGGAGGAACTGCCTGTTGCTGGACCCCAGGGGAGGAGGGAGGTGTCGGAAAACAAGGGGAGACAAGCCACATCCGATGATGATCAACAAGTCTCAGCTTTATTAAGATTAATAGCAAATATATAGTGTCAATAATTAGTTCATACATATTACAAAACTATAGCTCATGATTGGCTTATGATATTTTGACGCATGTTCTTCCTGTAATCAGCCTTGCGGTTACAATTTTCTTAATCTAGCATTTTCAGTTCCTTAGCCTAGCATTTTTCAGCATTTTTGTACTAACAACACCCTTGTTGTTGTATCATTCTAGTGCTCAAGGATATTATATCCTTGTTAATCATCACATACACCACATAGACATAGTTACATTCCAACCGACTTAACAGTATCATGGCCCTTGCTGTGCAGCCATGCATCAGAAAAATTCTCCACAGAAAGATTCTCCACACTTCCCCCGTTTTCTTTAAATTGCACAAGGAGATGCTGATTAAACATTTTCTGAACTCCTTGTTGTATCAAATTTTGCAAGCAAATACAAATACAAGGCAAACAAATAATCAACAAAACAATCACAATGTCTACTACAATGACTATTTTTATCATCGAGGTCAGCCAAGGTCCTAATCCCAAAGAAGCGAGCCATCCGTCTAAACTCCACCCCTGTTGCAATTTTAATTGTTCTGTCAATTTCTGTAAACTTGATATTTGAGCATGAATGGACTGAGAATGGTCAGACAAATTCATACAGCACATTCCTTCAAACGCCTCACATCCGTGACCTTGTGCTAAAAGCAAAAAATCAATCGTGGCCCTGTTTTGCAAAGTAGCATGCCTGACCGAATCTACATCTACTAATAAGCTACTTAAAGCAAGAGACGTGGCATTAGTTTGTTTTGCCAGCCAACACCCTAATTTATTAAGAGTAGCCAAGCTCTGAGCTGTTCCTAGTCCTGGGGCAAGGACGGATGCAGCAATTATTTTATCTGGGGACCAAAATTCCATGTCTGATTTACACTCCGATGTAAACTGTTGGACCATTCTTTTTGTTCGCATCCGAGCACCTGTTCGATGTAAAATCATAGATGTGTTTGGGGTGAGCAATGATAGTCGTCCTAATGTGCATGGACCACCTTTCATCCGAGAGGGAATGCCTGCCCAGGCCCTGTCACCACAAATAAAAAACATTCCAAAGGTAATTGAAGTGGTGCTAAAGTAGATACAGAAACAATAGGAGAAGTATAGTTACACCAAAGTGTGGAATTTCGATAAACTGCCAAAGAAGAGTTAACTATTGTGGTATAGTTTTTTCCAGAACGTAAAGTTCTACTGGTAAAGTTAAAAACAACACATCCATCAGCCTGAACTGATCCTAATAACTCAATCTCTTGTGGCTCTAAGGCTGCTAAAGGTAGATAAGGCACCCATTTGTCCCAAGCATCTACTGTTTTTTGGGAATTGTTCCTTTGACAAGTAGGGATCCGTGAAGGGCAAGGCCATTCATCAACAGGCAATCCTACCAAACATGTGGAAAAAGGATTTCCGAGGGATGAAAGAGAAAGACATATTGCTTCCGGATTGGTTAAATTAGCCAGGGTAACCCATACATTTGTTTTTGGCTGTGGGGGAACCCACCAAGCACTTGCTATACAGGAACAAAAGAACAGTAGGTACAAAACTCTCATGCTATCATCTGTACAACAAAAGCAACAACAACAACAACAAATGATTAATCCTTAATTAACAATTTGCTAAACAGGCTATTAAAAGTACAAAATGGTCTATTGTATATATAACAGAGGGTAGGTTCAGTCACTGTCAACAGGAACTTCTGATGAAGGCGAACCAAGCCGTCTAGGTGTAACTGAGGATTCCTGATGTCCTCCACTTTGAGGTTTTGATGCTGGCTTTGTCCACCGAGCTGGAATCCACTCAGGTCCTGTAGGGGTAGAAACACAAAGATATCCTCTTCCCCAATACAATACTTTCACTGGACCTTGCCATAAACCTGTCTTCAAACATTTGTATCTAACCCAGATTTCTGTTGGTTCTGTCTTGTTCTCACTAGGGCTGTCAAAATGTGTGATAACTGCTGGTACCTTTGATGATCCAAATACACACAAATAGTTCAATACAAACAATGTTTTAGCCACACGTTCCTGAGTATCTGTGATATGGCTAAATTTTTCAATATAAGTTTTTAAAGTACCATTTGCTCACTCTACAATTGCCTGCCCCCTAGGATTATGCGGTATTCCTGTAACATGCTTCACACCCCATTGTTTCAAAAAGGTTTGAACCCTGCTACTGACATAACCTGGACCATTGTCTGTTTTTAGCTTTCGACAAACTCCCATGACTGCAAAACAACTAGTTAAATGTCTAATTACATGAATAGCCCTTTCACCTGACTGAGGCGTAGCCCAAATATAATGGCTGCATGTATCAATTGTCACATGAACATATTTCAGGCGACCAAAACTATTAACATGCGTGACATCTGTTTGCCACAGTTCATTGGCCATTATCCACGAGGATTAACCCCTGTCCCTAGCCCTAAACCTCCATTATGGTGACAGCATATGGGACAGCTTCTAACAATTGCAGTGGCTTCTGCATGTGAAATGTGGAATTCTTTCTGAAGTCCTTTTGCGTTCTGATGGAAAATGGAGTGAGCCTCTTGTGCTAACACATGTTGAGGCAATGGCACGGTTATGGCTGTAGATACCAGTTCATCAGCTCGCTGATTTCTTTCTCCTAAACCAATGTTTCATTTATGACTCCGAATATGAATTACTGCATAGGGTTGTTCTCGCTGGTGCAAAGCTTTATTCAACTGCATCAAAAGCTGTTAGAGTCTCTGATTTCGTACTTCTTTGATAAAGGCATCTTCTATTCGTGCAACAACACCTGCCACATATAGTGAATCAGTCACTACATTAATTGGTTCTCTGAAATGAGATATTGCCCAGACCACAGCAAAGATCTCTAGTGTCTGCAAAGTATCGGCTTCTTCAGCTGACAACATTTTCTTTTCCCAAGACCCTTCTTTCTGCCATGTAATGGCAGCCTTACGGGATTTCTTTCCGGCATCTGTATATACAGTAAGTGCTCCTGGTATGGGCCTGTCACTTCTTTTAGGAACTAACATCCATTTCTGCATCCCTACCCATTTCAGTGGAGGCTTGCTGTTATTAGGTGCGATAGTACTAGTGCTGCCTAATAGCGCTTCCTGTAATTCAGCAGAATTAACCAAATACCAATCTAATGTATCTCGTTGTAGTGGCAGAAAAATGGTATCAGGCTCTAAACCCATAACTTGTACTACACGTTGACGTCCTTTCTTGATAAGTAGACTCAATAGCTCAATTTTTTGCCATATAGTCTTTTGTTGTTGTAGTGGAGGCATAACCCATTCCAGCACCCATTGTTCCCCCATTCTCTTGAGATGCTGGACCAATGCACCCATAAAATGAGTGGGGCCCAGCCATATGGCTAAGTCAACAGGAAGATCTAAAGTTCTCTGGCGAACCTGGCCCTGTAAAATGCACTCAGCAATGAGCTGAATTACCTGCTGCTGTTGAGGGGAAACAGTCACTTGTTGTGTGGGTCAGTCCCTTTCAGCAAAGGACGTAATTGATCAATTAGTTCATTAGGAATTCCAATTATAGGCCTGAGCCACTGTAAATCCCCTAACAGTTTTTGTGCATCATGTAATGTAGTAATGTTGTGATGAAATTGCAGCTTTTGGGGAGTAACCGTCTGTTCTGTTAAAATCCATCCTAAATACTTCCATGGAGAAGATCGCTGGATTTTTTCAGGGGCTACAGTCAGAGCTTGTTTAGCAAGAGTCTGTTGAATTTGGTGAATTTGTAAATCCAAAAAAGGCTGAGGTTGTGCAAACAAAAGGTCATCCATGTAATGATAAATGATAACCTGAGGCCACTGCTGCCTTAGAGGCTGTAGGGCAGAATTAACAAAAAGTTGACACAAGGTGGGGATGTTGCGCATGCCTTGAGGTAACACAGCCCATTCAAACCTTTGATTGGGGTGCTGACGATTTACAGCTGGTAACGTAAAAGCAAACCTAGGTGTATCTTGATGCAATGCTATAGTGAAAAAACAGTCTTTTAAGTCCACTATTAACAAAGGCCAATGTTGAGGCAACATAGCTGGGTTAGGCAAACCTGGTTGAAGAGCTCCCATTGGTTCCATTTGGGCGTTCACTGCACGAAGGTCGTGAAGCAGTCGATATTTTCCAGATTTTTTCTTTATGACAAATGTAGGGGTGTTCCATGGGCTGGTAGACAGTTTCAGGTGACCTTGTTGAAGTTGCTCTTGTACTAAGGCATGTGCATGTTGTAAGCTTTCCCCTTTCAATGGCCACTGCTTAACCCACACCGGAGTGTTTGTATTCCAGGTGAGAGGAATGGGGAAAGTCTAAGCAGCAGCCATTATCCCAAAGGGTGATCATTGGTGAGAACAATACCAAGTTGTGCCAGCACATCTCGTCCAATTAAACACTGTACTGTCGGTGGAAGTGGTGTAATTGAAAAGGATGCTTGTGCATATTTCCCATCAATGACTACAGTGAGCGTCGGTGTTCGACTAGCTAGAGTCATTCCTTCTACTCCAGTCACTGTTGTGGCAGCTGCCTGCAGAGGCCAATCATGAGGCCATTCACTTGGAGCAATAATGCTGGTATCTGCTCTAGTGTCCAATAATCCCATAAGTTTTTTAATCTGTCCATTGCGGCAAAGCTCAACTGCCCTCCAAGGTCGTGTAGAAAGATTGATGGTTAATAACGTTAGTCCTCCTGTAGAGCCAAAACCCCCTTGATTTCTTGCATCATGTTGCATAGGAGAAATTTCTTTCACCAGTTGAGGAAGGGGTATTAATTGTGCCAGTCTTTGTCCCTTTTTTATCTGCAGGGGGGGGTATTGAGTATAAGCCATAATCATAATTTCCCCACAATAATCTGCATCAATGACACCAGGTAAAACAAACAATCCCAGCATAGTCGTGGAAGAGTGCCCCAGCAAAAGTCCACCTACTGGTTGTCCATTGATTATAATGGGTCCTATAAGTCCCGTGGGGATCTTGAGAGGATTTGTGGTCATTATAGTGACATCTACTGCGGCTGCCACGTCCATGCCGAGGCTCCCGCTGGTGGCTGATCGCAGTTGTTTGTTGGCATTGCAGCCGCTACTTGTGTCCCGGCGCGGCGACTGTTCGCGCTGCTCCTCAAGTTTCCCGACCTCCGTCAACAGGCGCTGGTGTTATGTGTGTCAACGCGGCATTTTGCACACCAAACCCCTGCAGCGTTACACTCTCTTTGGATATGTCCGCTACTGCCGCAACGAAAACATTTCATGCGAGCACCAGAAGGTGGGGAGCGAGGACCAGTGCTAGCCGTTGCTACTTGAAGAGGAGCAAGAGCTGCCATTGCCTGCGTCTGAGAAGCTTTTGCCTCCTCTTGTAATTGTTTTATAGCATCAACTAAAAATGCCTGCGTTCCTGATGGCACAGTTGCTGCCTTTTCTAATAAATCAGCTATTGACCAATCCCCTGCCATAGTATTTATCATTGATCTAGTGTGTGAATTGCTATTTTGTAAAACACACTGTTTTAACAATGCCCCTTTCATGTAATCCTGAACACCTGCTCTATCTATGGCTTCTGCTACCTTGTCTACAAAGGACCCCAAGGTTTCCTCACGACCCTGCTTGATTCCCATATATATGGGTAATCCCCCCGGAGCTTCAACCTTATCGATGGCTCTTCTTGCTACTGCTATAGCCTCTCGAGACTTGTCTGGTCCCATAAGGGCTTGAGCCTCCATTCTTTGATAGGGTCCCAGCCCTAACAATTCATCTAACATTATACCTTGTAGTGGATCACTTTGTCCCCTTTGCACAGCCGCTGAGGCTTGTGCTTTTGCCTGCTAATGTGCAGTAAATAACAAATGTTGATGTTGCGTAAAAATGAGTCGGGCTATCCCTTTTATATCTGCTGGCAACAAAACATGAGCATTAAAAAGATACTCTAACATCTGTTTTGCAGGCTCACTAGTAACCCCATATTGCCCAACTGTAGAGCGCAGCTGCGCTAACATTTTCCAATCTAAAACTGTAACTGTTGCCTGCAAACCTCCTGCTGGATTTGGCATAAAAGTAACTGGAAAAGCTAAACAATCAGAGGCAGCCTCCAACATATCTTTATCACCCTGCTCAGCGCCTTGCTGCGCCAAGGCTGCCCACACCTCGCGGCGTTCCCTTGCCATAGCCCCCGCAAGGTCAGATTCTGCCCCAGGGATAGGCTCCTGGCTATCTGGGAACATGGCCACCTGAGGCAATATGGGGGCAGCATTCCCGGGGCTGCGTGGAGGCTCCCTTATGTTGTTGGCTCCCTGTCTAGATTCTACTTCTGCCAGAGGAGGTGCTGAGGCTGGTAAATGTATGGTAGTGAACACGGGAGGATTAGGGGTACTAGTGCTTAAGAAGGGATTATAATCTTTATTCTTTTCCTGAGCTGACACTACTTCTCGAGCTGCTCTTTTTTCTGCCTGACATAACAACAACTCATTATGTACTACCCTCCATAGTTTGCTCATTTTCTTGGCTGTCTTATCATCGTCTAATGTGAGCTCCCATAGCTTATCCCCAAATCGTCTCCATTCCACTAACTCATGAACAGTATGAGGGTTAATAAAAAACCCTTGAGAATAACCATATTCTAAAAGTTCAGGTAACTCTTTTCCCAAATTTAATCCTTTAACCTGGCGTTTCTGCAAGAACGCCGTAAATAAATCATATGCCGCTTGCCTGTCTATAATTACGTCAGCGCTGTTGCAGCCTCTCCAGGTCTCGGCAGCACGTATCGGCTAAGCTTACCTCTGTGGTCGCTCAGGAGCACTCCCAGGTTCTGTTGCTCTTAAGCCGTCCTTCTGCTTGCAGGACCCGAACCCTACGTTGTTCCCAGTCGTGGATCACGTCGGAATGGTCACCATTTGTCGGAAAGCAACGGGAGACAAGCCACATCCGATGATGATCAACAAGTCTCAGCTTTATTTAGATTAATAGCAAATATATAGTGTCAATAATTAGTTCATACATATTACAAAACTATAGCTCATGATTGGCTTATGATATTTTGACACATGTTCTTCCGGTAATCAGCCTTGCGGTTACAATTTTCTTAATCTAGCATTTTCAGTTCCTTAGCCTAGCATTTTTCAGCATTTTTGTACTAAAAACACCTTTGTTGTTGTATCATTCTAGTGCTCAAGGACATTATATCCTTGTTAATCATCACGTACACCACATAGACATAATTACATTCCAACCAACTTAACAGTATCATGGCCCTTGCTGTACAGCCATGCATCAGAAAAATTCTCCACAGAAAGATTCTCCACAGGTAGGTCAAGGCCGTTCCCCCTGGCAGAGCTGCCAGCTCCGAGCCCACAGCATGGCCAGGGGGCATCGCTGCAGGTGCCAGGACAGAGCCATGCCCGTGTGTGCCCTCGCCCCGCACAATCCCCTCACCACTCCTGCGCCTCAGTGCTGCCCGTGCACATCAGCAGAGGTGACAGAAGCTTCTGTGCCTGTTGAGTTACAGATGTGTCTGCAGGGAGGAATTCTCCATCTCCTTTGCTGGTTGCTGCACACAAGCCCAGCTCCCGTCGAAGGGGTGAGTAGTGTGTCCCTGCTGACCCCACAGGCTGAGCACTGGCTTTGTGGGATCCATTCCTGGGAAATGGAAACTCTTTGCTCTAAGGTCCTCCGACAGGAAAATACAGGGCTACAGGACTGAAGAAAGCCCAGGAGACATCTGAACCCCTGCAACAAACGTGGAAAGAAATACTTCAGAGACAACCAGGTGTGTGCATGTCCCTGAGCCTTCTCCTGAGGCTCAGCAGCCGGGGGCCTTTCTCTGCACATCTGGACACGCCGTGCCCAGCACAGCGGGAAGGGATCCATGGCAGCCTGGCTGCCCCGCTGCTGCTTTCCCACCCTGCAGGGCTGTTTCCCAGCCTGGCCTGGCTGCAGCTTCTCCCCAGGCTCTGCAGGAAGGCATTTGGCATTAGCTGACAGGGAGCCCAAACTGCCCCATGGGCCATGCACACCCTGAGAGCCCCTGCACTTTCCCTGTGTCCCAGCAGCCCAAGTGGGGCACCTCTTTGGATGAGGGAGGGCTCTGGCCCAGCCCCCAGAGTTTCTGCCTTTTCCTGATGCTTATCAATGTCTCTGACAAGCATTGCCTCCTGTGGATGCCCACTCCCCCATGGCAAATGCTTCCATCTAATCCAGCTGTGCCTCTTCCTTTCTCAAAGTGATGGACCAAAAGTCTGTGCAGAAGGAGGAACTTCCTGGAGGAAGCAGCTGCTCGGTGGCAGCCTCTGCTGCAGAAAGGAAGGAGATGGCAGACACAAACACAGTCACAGACACAGAGAATGCCAGAGCAGGTAATTGCTGTGCCAGGCTCAGCCCTCTCTGGGGCTGTGTGGCAGCAGCTCTTCCCCCAGCTCCCAGCCTTGCAGGGCCCCGCAGCAGCCAAAGCTGGAGGCACCTCGGCTTCGAGGCCTGCGGAGCTCGCTGACGGCTCCTGGGAAACGGGACTGGTGGCCCGAGGTGCCTCCCGCTGCAGCTGCTCCCGGAGCTGGCCCTGAGCGCCCAGAGGCCCAAGGCACAGGAGCAGGCCCGATCGGGAGCCCTGCCGCGAGCCCAGGGCCAGAGCCAGCCCTGGCTCCCGGCTGGGCAGGGGCTGCACTGGGTCCTGACAGGGCCTGACTCCGTCCCCTCGGGCTGGCGGAGCTGTCCCGCCAGGGGGACAGGTGAAATGAGGGAAAGTTTTGGCTCAGCCTGCTGGAGATTTTCTCGGTGCTTTAGGGAGGGAGGGTTTCCTCTGCGGAAATGAGAGACTCCTAGGGGCCCTGGGCTGCTCCAGCCCCCCCTGCAGGGATGTTGCACAGGGCCTGCAAAGAGTGTGGAGAGTGAGCAGAGCCAGCCCAGAGCTCCCCAGGCCCCTGGGCAGCTTTGGTCCTGTCCATGGACATCGGCCTCCCACGGCCTTCCCCGACCCCCTGGCAGTGCCCAGTTCCCTAAGGCAGAGGGGGATCCCAGCACACATGGAAATGGTTCTCATCTGTGCTCCCTTCTAGACTGGAATCAGAACATGGATTATCTGGAAGCCCTGGCTCATAACCACTTTAAATCCTTGGAGGATGCTGAAGGCAAGTTCTCAGTGTGCCTTTCCTGTCAGAATAATCCCTGTCAGTGTGGCAAGAGCTCATCTATGTACCATTTCCCTTACCATGATCTCATGGCTGAAAGTTTCTGGAGACCTTGCCCTGCTCCCTTTAGGATCCCTGATAGATCCCCAGGATGGCCGTCAGTGGGAGGAAGGAGCATTTAGCTGTCACTGCTCTTCCCATGTGCAGTGCCAGGGTGTCCTTCTGTGTGCTCTATGCAGCCAGGGAGAAGAGCAGAGAGGGAAGGGGCCGGGCCCAGGGCTGTGCCCCAGGGCTGTGCCTTGGGCTGCTCCTTTGCCAGCCCTAGGGAGCCTGAGGATCTCCTACAGGAGCTCCATGGGATCTCTTCTGTCCTGCCTTTCTTTGCAGCCAAGCCTGTGGGTGAAGGTGATCTGGATTCCCAGCCCACGTTCAGGATGGAGCCTCTGGAAGATGCTGAGGGTAGGTCAAGGCCTTTCCCCCTGGCAGAGCTGCCAGCTCCGAGCCCACAGCATGACCAGGGGGCATCGCTGCAGGTGCCAGGACAGAGCCATGCCCGTGTGTGCCCTCGCCCTGCACGATCCCCTCACCGCTCCTGCGCCTCAGTGCTGCCCGTGCACATCAGCAGAGGTGACAGAAGCTTCTGTGCCTGTTGAGTTACAGATGTGTCTGCAGGGAGGAATTCTCCAGCTCCTTTGCTGGTTGCTGCACACAAGCCCAGCTCCCGTCGAAGGGGTGAGTAGTGTGTCCCTGCTGACCCCACAGGCTGAGCACTGGCTTTGTGGGATCCATTCCTGGGAAATGGAAACTCTTTGCTCTAAGGTCCTCCTACAGGGAAATACAGGGCTACAGGACTGAAGAAAGCCCAGGAGACATCTGAACCCCTGCAACAAACGTTGAAAGAAATACTTCAGAGACAACCAGGTGTGTGCATGTCCCTGAGCCTTCTCCTGAGGCTCAGCAGCCGGGGCCTTTCTCTGCACATCTGGACACGCCGTGCCCGGCACAGCGGGAAGGGATCCATGGCAGCCTGGCTGCCCCGCTGCTGCTTTCCCACCCTGCAGGGCTGTTTCCCAGCCTGGCCTGGCTGCAGCTTCTCCCCAGGCTCTGCAGGAAGGCATTTGGCATCAGCTGACAGGGAGCCCAAACTGCCCCACGGGCCATGCACACCCTGAGAGCCCCTGCACTTTCCCTGTGTCCCAGCAGCCCAAGTGGGGCACCTCTTTGGACGAGGGAGGGCTCTGGCCCAGCCCCCAGAGCTTCTGCCTTTTCCTGATGCTTATCAATGTCTCTGACAAGCATTGCCTCCTGTGGATGCCCACTCCCCCATGGCAAATGGAAGGGGCCGGGCTAAGGGCTGTGCCCCTGGGCTGTGCCTTGTGCTGCTCCTTTGCCAGCCCCAGGGAGCCTGAGGATCTCCTACAGGAGCTCCATGGGATCTCTTCTGTCCTGCCTTTCTTTGCAGCCAAGCCTGTGGATGAAGGAGGTCTGCATTCCCAGCCCACGTTCAGGATGGAGGTTCTGGAAGACGCTGAGGGTAGGTCAAGGCCTTTCTCCCTGGCAGAGCTGCCAGCTCCGAGCCCACAGCACGGCCACGGGGCATCACTGCAGGTGCCAGTGTTCTGGAAAAAAGAGAGAGAGTCAGAGACTTGCTCTTTTTTATGTTTCTTTAATATCAAGCTTGGCCCTGGGGGAGAGCTTGTTTGCTCCCTTGGCAACGCAGAGAAGGTACACACAGCTGCGCTTCACAGCAAAGCTGGGGACTCCCACCTCCCTCACGGGCTTTTTTTCTCTTGCCAGGGAGTCCGTTTTGCTTGGCTGATCAGGGGTCATCCAGCTATGGGGGACTCCTTCCCAGGTCACGGCGACTAAATAAAGCTGCTTCGGCAGACCCCCGTACCTTTTGCACTAGTCTAAAGTGCGACTTCAGTCTTGGTTTTTACTTTGGTTCTCTGCTTTTTAGAGTCTCTTGTTCTTGAGTTGTTCCCAGAATTCCAGTGTTCTTTTTATTTGTATATTCAGACACTATCCGGCGAATGGGAGCAGAGATACAGGTAATAAGGTGAATTCTTAATTAACAAACAAGTAAATAAGGTGATAAATCAATATTAAAACAGGAATAAGGCAAATTCTTTATACAGAACTAGTATTAACAATCTTAATGGAATTACTTAACATTTGAGTAACTAAAACATAGATTATTTGAATAGAACTTATTTATAACAACTGCCCCCTCTATTTCTTTGATCGAGCTTTAGCTCGCATCAATTTGTTACCTCTTCTTCTTGAAAATAAATTTTTCTACATTTTTGGAACTTTTCATATATTTCTTTGGCATTCTCATGTTTGGGTTCTTGACTCTCTATTACCATCATTTTGGTTTGTTTTTGACTGGTTGCTTTAGGGATCTGGATACTGGCTTGGATTGTGGAGGTAATTGTTCAAATTAGATATGGGATTAGACAAGGTAAAAACTTTAACCCGGTGATTGAGCAAGTTATCATAAATCCAGCTTTCTTCCTCCAATCCCCCTTGAATGACCAAAAACTATTCCACCAGTTGGTGTCCATTAAAGGAGTCCACTCCTGATTTCCCACATAGGCTAGCTTTCTGATTTCTTTTGAGATGTTTTTAATTACTGCCTTTTATCATCAATTTCTAAACAACATTCAGACAAATTAAATTTACCCTAGATTTGTCCTTCATCTGCTAAAAGGTAGTCTACAGAGAGACGTATTTGGTATATTACAGCTCTTGTTTGTGTTAGTTGGTCACTGATATGGTCTAATGCTAGAGCTGTTTGGTTAGATACCATTTCTAGGACAGCCTGGAGCCTAATGATTCTATTTAACATGTAGATTGGAGTGCAATACCCACAGGACCCGTCCTGTGCCCATGTGGCTGGTCCATAGGTTTTAATGATTTCTTCTGGGGTCCATATTTTTCCTTTCCATTTTTGGTCTCCACCAATAGTTAGAGTATCTCTTATCTTTCGTTCGACTTTTCCCAGATTGTCATATACTGGGACTCCTAGGTGTGCTCCTAATCTCTTGGGTAATAGGAAGAAAGCTGGCTTTATGATCCCTATTGTACAGCTTCCCGACCAATTCCCAGGTAATTTTGTATAAGCAGTATCCCCACAGATCCAGAACAGGTGGTTTGGAGCTTCCCAGTAATCTTCCCTAGTTTCAAAAGGCTGTTGCTAAAACCGAGACAGTTCTTTTATTCCCCAAAAAGGATTTTTATGGCTTTGTCAATACATTCACATAATTCATACCTCTCATTATAGATACATTTTTCTGTGTTCTCAGTTGACCAATACTTGTTAGGCCCTTTGGGAACCCATTTAGCACTTGAGTTTATCACTATTATATACCTCTTACACATTAATTTTCCTACATGGGTTTGATACCTGGTTCCTGTCCTCATGATACTTC